>NC_051397.1:4150526-4153026 GCF_015228065.2 Penaeus monodon
ATCTTATTATTTTATTTTATTTTATTTTTTTTTATTATTTTATGTATCTTACTTTTTCATTTTTTATTTTTCTATTTTTTTTGGTGTGTAATTATCTTGGAAGTTGAAATGACAGATTTTCTTATCTTGTGCTTGGGATGATAATTTTTGATTTGTGTTATATGCAAATTATTTCAGTGAGGAATTTTGATATAGTTTTATGTCCTTTTTTTCTTGTGATTTAGATTTACTGACTGCTTATTTTGTTTCTCGATATTAATTACTGGTAGAATTAATAATACATTCGACTAATGATATAATTTGATCGTTGAACATATTATTAAAAATGCCGTTTTTGAATTTAAAGTATTTTTTCACAGAAACACATACACGCACACACACACACACACACACACACACACACACACACACACACACACACACACACACACACACACACACACACACACACACACACACAAACAAACACAGAAAAAAAAACTTTTTCAGTTATCACAGAGTAAAAATCACAATTCCTTTAGTTATCTGTTTTTTTATAACTTTGAGAAGAAAAGCTCAAAGTCTACTGGCAATTTGCAAGTCAAGTGATAAAAAACAGCCTCACTGTACAAACATCAAAATCTGCAACACCCATTTGTCACCAACAAAGTCCACAAGCACACTCCCTATCATCTATATTCTACAAAATTCTACGACCCCTTTAAACCCTAGAGCACCTTCTACAGGAGGTTCACTCGTCCCCAAACCCTCTCTCGGCTGCAGGAGCGAGGGCCACCGCTCCCGAGGGCGTCCGTAGCAGGCGCTGTCGGGGCATTGTCGTTGCGTGTCAATGAGACTGCTCAGACGAGGTAAAGGTTGATTTTCCGTGATTCTTCTTCTTCTTCTTCTTCTTCTTCTTCTTCTTCTTTAACTGGCTTTTCCATGTTCATCGTGGGTCGCCGGTGCGGACCATTTTTTATCCACATCATATTATTAGATTGGCAGCTTCGTATTAAGGCCGGATGCCCTTCCTGACGCCACCACAGATGTCGGCGGTGGACCTAGCCCTTGCCTGAATAGGCATACCCTACAAGGCAGCAGGGGGATGCAGTTTAACGTCATACCCAGGAACATGTTGATTTTCCGTGATGGATAACTAGTAAACACACCTAAGATCTGAAGATTGTATGTTGGAGGTTGCGATGACGAAGATGAAAATCGTGCAGATCAATGAATCCGCGCTAGGGTGTATTTTTAGAATGCCGGTGTGCAGTCAGGTTGATGGGCGAAATCCTGTCCAAATGATGGGATGATATGATCTCCGTGTTAGAATTTCTAGCGAGAATAATGTTATGGTTGTCAAGGGGTAGGGTGAACAAGGCGTTTTCGCGTGATCTAATCAGCTGATTCGGATTCTCTCACGAGGGGAAAAAAGGACACACAGTCGAAGTCCCAAACGTCAGGCTAGTTACTCACTTCCGCAACCGTGCTGACAGCGCTGACAGAATTTCACACTGGTCAGGTGCAATCACTGGAGGCGTTCTCGGAAACCTGTCTATCACAAGAATTCTTCGGCACAATTACAGGTGTTTTACCTGCGCCACAAAAGTGCATTAGCCGGTAAATATGTACAACAGGTTTCATTATCTGTAGGCAGTTTGAAGACCCGCTTTGTCCTGTCTACACACAAGCTGTAAACAATGTAATAATGATAATAATAACGGTGATGATCAGGCGAGGAGAAAAACTTTCATTCCCCGAAACTGTGCTACTGAAGATATCATCTTAAAAGGCACCTTAGGAGTGAATACCATTTATGAAGAGAGGAATCCCCCCAAAAAAGTAAAAAATAGAAGAAGAAGAAGAAGAAAGAGAAATAAGAAAGACAAAGATCAATAAGAGAGAGAGGAAGCTTGTCATGAATAGGTTGCCTTTATGACACTTTATGCCGCAACGCAGCGCCCTTACCTAACTTTTCAACGGCAATTTACTCCTGCAACTTTGAGGCAACTTTAAGGAAAGTTGCCTCGTCTCGTGAAGAGCATCAGAGATAAGAGATAAGATAAGGGACATGAGTTTGTGGTTTCGTACATTTCTCTCACCTGAGGTTCAGTCAGATGTATTCGTTGCTCACTGTCGCCATCTGCTTCATTCGAGGCTTGATTTATACATACATACATACATACATACATATATATATATATATATATATATATATATATATATATATATATATATATATATATATATATACACCACACACACACAACACACACACACACACACACACACACACACACACACACACACACACACACACACACACACACACACACTCACACAACACACAACAACACACATCACACACAACACACACACACACAACACACAACAGAATATATATATATATAATAATATATATATATATATATATATATATATATATATATATATATATAATATGTATATAATATGTACATAAGGCTACACGAAGCTCGAAGCATGAAGATAATGTTTTGTT
>NC_051397.1:4158026-4163026 GCF_015228065.2 Penaeus monodon
GGAGGAGGCGGGGGAGAGGGAGGGGGCGTACTCCCTTCCTTCTCCCCGCCACCCCCCTTCCCTCCCCACTCCCATTTGCCCCATATGAAAGAGGAAGAAGAGCAAGAGGAGGAAAATGGAAGAAAGGAGATGGGAGAGGAGGAGAACGAGAAGGAGAAGAGGGAAGGAGAAGGATCAAGAGGAGGAGGAAAAAAAGGATAAGGAGAAGGAGAAGGAGAAGGAACAAGAGGAGGAGAAGGGCGAAAGGGAAGAATGATATAAAAAAAAACTCCTTTTTACCTCTCCACCTCTACCCCTTCCCCCCACCAACCACCCTTCCCCCACCTACTTCCCCCTCCCCCCTTCCCCACCAAATACGCCTCCCCTCTCCTTCCTAACCACCTACATCTCCCCCTCCCCCCTTCCCAACTAGCTACATCTCCCCCCTTCCCCACCACCTACATCTCCCCTTTCCCCTCCTTCCCCACCACTTACGCCTCCCCCTCCTCCCTCCTTCCTCCCTACATCTCCCTCCCCTCCTCCTTCGTCCCCACCACCTACATCTCTCCCCCCCCTTCCATCCCCACCACCTACGCCTCCCCTCCCCCCCCTCCCCCCCACTGTGAACAAGCGAGGAAGGTGAGAGTCGCGTTGTTCACCGCCTTTTGTTCATCGGACCTGTACCTTGTCTTAGAATAATGCAATAATGTAATAACAATTTTTTCTCTCTTTTTTTCCCCCGTAGCCTCTATGCACTTTGAATAAAGTCTAAAAAAAAAAAGAAGAAGAAAAAAAAAAAACTGTACTAATGTATTTCCATTTTAGAATCGTGTGTAACGGTGTGGGGGTGGGGGATGGGGGGTGGGGGGTGGGAGGGGGAGTGATTTATATATTTTTTTGATAATTTTTATTTTTTTTTTAGAAATATTTTTTGAAGGACGTTTCTTTGTAATGATCTTACTTACATTATAAAATCTTAGATGTATTTCTGATCACCCAGAGAGAACGACGACTTAATATTGATAGTATTTTAATAAAAAAAAAAGCGAACAATAACAAGGAATCTGAAATTAAGAATAAAAAAAAAAAAAAAAAGATTCATTGCTTTCCAACTCCCGCTCCTCTCCCCTCTTTCTTCCTCCTTACGCTTTCCCCTTCTTTCTCCCTTCTGCTGTTCCGCCCTCCTTCCCTCCCCCTTCCTCTTTCCCCTCATCCTTCCCTCCTCTTCCCCTCTCCTTCCTCCCTCCCTCCCTTCCTCCCTCCTCCGCTCTTACTTACTCTTTTCCCTCCCCTTCCATCTCCCCTTTCCTCTCCTCCTTTCCTCTCTCTCATTCTTCCCTCCTCCTCCTCCTTCTCTCTCCCTTCCTCTTTCGCTATCCCTCTCCCCCTCTCCTCCTTTTCTTTCTCCTCCTCCCTTTTCTTCCATCTCCCCTTCCTCTTCCATCTTCCTCCCCTTCTCTTTCCCCTCCTCCTCTTTCTTCTTGTTGAATATAAGGGGAAAAAGCAACAATTCTTCCTTCGCAGCATAATAGGAGGGGGCGTGGGGGGAGGGGGGGGGAAGGTAGCGAAAGAGGAAGAGTGAGAGGAGGAGGAGGATCGGGGGGGGGGGGGATGAGAGAGAAGGAAGGGGGAGGGGGTGTGGGGGGAGGGAGGGGGGAGGATAGCGAAAGAGGAAGGGAGAGAGAAGGAGGAGGAGGGGAAGAATGAGAGAGAATGAAGGGGGAGGAGGAAGGGCAGAAAGGGAGAGAGAAAAGAATAAGTGAGACTGAAGAAAAAAGAAGATGGAATGTCGGTAGAATGGGAAAAGAAGGAGAGAAAAAGCGAAAGGGGAGATGAGAGAAGAGAAGAAGGAAAAGGAAGAAGCATGAATAAACCAGGGAGAAGGAGAAGAAGAATAGAAGATGAGGAGAGGAGAAGAATAGAAAACTAGAAAGAGAGAGAAGAACAAGGAGAAAGAGAAGAGGAAAAGGAGAGAGAAAGATGGTAAGGAAAATCTATTTATCTTAACATACCTTCTATAGTCTGTTTATAAGATGCCTAAATACTCTTATTTTCTCTATCTTTTTTTTCGCACATGATAAACAAATAGATATCATTGCAGTCTATCTGTCGCAGTTGCAGCCTTTGATCGATATTTTTTGAAATTAGAAAGTGTCTTTGTTAGTTCTTACTTTGCGTCAAAATTTCTCGTCATTCTTTCATCCTTTTCTCCACTCTTTTATTGTTTTTTTTGTCTTCTTCTCTCTTTCTTCCTCTGTTTTTTTAATTTAAATTCTTTATCAATTACTGTCTATTCTTCCATTCCCCTGTTTCATAATACTATTTTTTCTAGTTGTGTGTTTTTTAATGTCTTTCTCTTTTCTTCATTTTTTTTCTTTCTCTCCTTCGTTCACCTTTATTTCCTTCTTGTCTACCTCTTCCCTTGTTCGCTCCTCTCCCTTCTTCCTCTTCCTCTTTATTTATTTATTTATTTTCTTTATCCTGTCGCCTCCTTCCTTCTTCCTCTCCTTCACTCCTTTCTCTCTTCTTCTCTTCCTCCCCTCTTTCTCCGTTTCCCTTTCCCATTCCTTTCCTTTCTTCCCTCACTTTTCTTCCTCTTCCTCCTCTCCGCTTACTTTCTACTTCCTGTCCCTTCTTTCCTATCCTCCCTTTCCCTCATCCTTCGCTTTCTCTCTACTTCCTTCCTTTCCTCTCCGTCCTTCTTCCATTCCCCTCCCTTCCCATCCTTCCCCCGTCCCTTTTCATCCTCTCCCCTCTTCCCCACACCCCTCCCTTTCCCTCCCTCTTCCCTACCTTCTCCCTCCCCCTCTTCCCTACACCCCTCCCTTTCCCCCACACCCCCCCTTTCCCTCCCCCTTCCCCACCCCTCCCTTTCCCTCCCTCCCTCTTCCCCACCTCCTCCCTCGCCCCTTCCCGAAGAG
This sequence comes from Penaeus monodon, assembly GCF_015228065.2. Lineage (NCBI taxonomy): Eukaryota > Metazoa > Arthropoda > Malacostraca > Decapoda > Penaeidae > Penaeus > Penaeus monodon. Next base: position 4,160,927 of record NC_051397.1, read on the forward strand.
GAGAGCCTGATGGCACTCTTCCAGCCGTGGCTCCGCCCCCCTCGTCTCCCCGCGTCACCCACAATTATCATGGCAATCATTACTTGATGTACGAGACAAGGGGAGACTCGGCGCTGATGGTGAGTGGGTGTGGTAGGGGGGTTTGAGTGGGTGCCCGTGGTAGGAAGGGGGGCGTGGAAGGGGGGAAGGGGGAGGAGTGAAAGGGGAGGAGGGAGGATGAAGGGGAAGAGGGAAGAAGGGGGATGAAGGGGGATGAAGGAGGGGGGAGGAAGGGAGAGGAGTGAAAGGGGAGGAGGGAGGATGAAGGAGGGGAAGAGGGAGGATGAAGGAGGGGAGGAGGGGAAGGGGAAAAAGGAGGATGAAGGGAGGGAGGAGGGGAAGGAGAGGAGGAAGTATGAAGGGGGAGGAGGGGAAGGGGAAGAGGGAGAACGAAGGGAAGGAGGGGAGAATGAAGGGGGGAGGAGGAGGAGGAGGGGGAACGAAAAGGGGAAAAAAATGTTTGGTGGCAGAACATGTGGTGTCTAAAAGGACGATGGTGGTGCGATGTTGTTGTTGGTGTGGTAGACGTTGTGGTTTTATGAGGCTGTGGATGTGGTGATTGGCGCCGTAGCGGTGCCATATGACGGTCGTTGTGGCTACATTAAAACATTGTACCAAAAATTGTACCAAAACTAAGAAAAAAAATGGCAACGTATGAGAGAAAAAAAATACATATATACAGTAAAAAAAAAAAAAAAAAAAAAAAAAAAACAAAAAAAAAAAATATATATATATAATATATATATATATATATATATATATATATATATTTTTTTTTTCTTCTTCTTTCTTTTCTTTTTTTTCTTTTCTTTTCTTTTTTTTCTTTTCAAAATATGACATCACACATTGCATAATTCACTTGCAAAGAAGCATGCATCACGCGTTGCATTGGGCAAGGGAACTAACACAATAACAGCCCTATATGAATAAATGAATAAGTAAATAAATGAAAGAATATCACGAAATTATTTTTTAAATAAAATTATATACATAATTAACCTCAGATAGTTACGTGGTCACGGTAACTATCAATTCCTTCATATTATTAAAAAAAAATATATTGTCTGTCATTTTGTAACATTTGTTTTTTTCTGTCAATTTGCTTTTTTATAATTTTTTTGCTCTTTATAATTTTTTATCTTTTTTTAAAGTCTGTCAATCTGTATTTTTTTTTTTTTTGAGATTTTCTCTTTATAATATACTTTTTTTCTTCTAAGTCTGTCACTTTGAGACATATTTTTTTTCGTTTTTAAGTATCTGTATTTTTTTTGAGGTCTCTTTATATATATATATTTATATATATATATATATATATATATATATATATATATTTTTTTTTTTTTTTTTTTCTTAAGTCTGTCAATTTATTATTATTATTTTTAGATTTTTTCTTTATTATATACTTTTTTCTATTTTTATGTCTGTCAATTTGTAACTTTTTGTTTTCGATTGTCTCTGTATAACATACTTTTATCTATTCTTTTAAAATCCGTCAATGTGTTGTTTTCTTATGTTGTGTCTTTATAATATACACATTAATCTTTTTTTTTGAGTCTCTCAATTATTATTATTATTATTTTTTTATTATTATTATTTTTTGAGGCTGTCTCTTTGTAATAGGTTGGTAGTGTCTGTGTTTTTTTATGCTGTGTCTTTATAATATACATATTTATTTATTTATTTTTTTTTGAGTCTCTCAATCATATATATATATATATTTTTTTTTTTTTTTTTGAAGCTGTCACTTTGTAATAGGTTGGCAGTGTCTGGCAACTCTCTTTCCTTAAGAAACGGGAATATTATCTCAATCATCTTTATTCCTTTTCTGACTTGGTTAAGATGGCAGAGATTTATAGAGAGAAAGAAAGGAAGGAGAAATAAAGATGATGAAGGGGAGAAGAAGAAAATTAGATGAAAAAGGAGAAGGAGGTTTTGAAGAAAGAAAATATTGAGAAGAGAGGAATGGAGGAAAGGAGAAGAAATCAATAAGCTAAGAAATGAGACGAAAAGATAAAGAAAAAGAAGAAAATAAAAAAGTAAGAAAAGACAAAGGAGAAGAGG
>NC_051397.1:4180526-4195526 GCF_015228065.2 Penaeus monodon
CACCATCATTCACTATCGATGCCACCCATCTCACTATCCCCTCACGATCCGATAGCATACGACCCTCCCCTCCGGATGACGAAATAGCAGACCTTTTCCATCTCGTCGTTTTCGTATCTCATTATCGCAACATTGCTCTGGCTGCACTACTTACGCCACTAATGGTCTGTGTTTGATCGTAGTTGCATTTCACTCAGAGATGTACCGCTTTGATGCCATGCCTGCTCTTGATTGTTGCAACCTTGTGTCATATGCTCCCTGGGACCTTTAGCTGACAAACTTGGATTGTGGGTACGCGTGTTTCTGGATACCCGGCCATTTTTTGTGCTTGTGTGTTTCTGTGTCCCTCCATGCGGTTTTTTCTTTGTGTGGGATGATTTGTTTATATTAAGTCGGATGGGTTAATGATTTTGCATATGGAGATGCTTTTTCTCTATCTTTTTTTCTATATTTCCTTTCGTTGAGATAAGTCCGTTCGTTCTCCTTCTCTCGCTTTTCTAAGTGTTGCAAAACTGTATTCCATATACACAACCGGCTTGCAAATGCCATGTTTTGGAAAGAATTTGTTAACATGATGTATTGCCTCATTCCCTTTTCAATATGAATATTTACCAAATGAAAAAAAGCGAGTATAAACGCATAATTCATGTTACCACGTAAATCACACCATGCTTGCACTGTAAAGCGACATATCCCGCTAGGTGAATGTAATACACGATCTCAATTTCCAACCGACATAAAGAACGCCCTGTATGCAGGTTTGACGTGGAGCGAGAAGAGAAACTCACGGTCCCATGAAACGTCATATAGATAATACTAAAGAGAGGAAGATCCCATGTTATATGGCTGAAAGGCCGCCACCACGAGGAAAGTTGAGAGATCTCACTCTGTTAATATGACCGTCGACTATATTAATGTGACAGAGCGCCATGTTGTGACAGTTGGTAATGTTGTACGTGTTATCTAAGTTGTGCGATGCTGATAGTTATGTTTGTTGTGACTGTTTTGGAAATTAATGCAACAGTTGGTTGTGTTTTTGTAACAGCGGGAAGTGTTGACTAGATTGTCACGTGTGTTGTGTAACGAGTGATGATAAAGGCACAAACACTCGCTCCAAATGAGGGCTTTGGGAATATTCTTTTCCACTGCCAAGGGTCATGTGTTTTCTTTCCCACACTCGCATATTTGCAGGTTTAATCATCCCTTTTAGTTGTATTTCACTTATCTACATCTTCTTTATTTTCGTTCCATTTTATTATATATATATATATATATATATATATATATATATATATATATATATATATATATATATATATATACATATATATATTTTTGCTCTATTTATTTATTTATTTTTATTTTTTTCTAAGATTCGTCTTGATATGCTATATTTTCTCTCTTTCGTTACCACACGTTTTCACTCCAAACCACCTTATCTCTCCGCGCTGTCTTATCTCCTCAAGATCTCCTTTTCCCCTTCTTCCCCACACAAACATATATTCGTCTCATGCCCCCAATACAACGGCTATCTCCCCTTCTCTATCTCTCCTGTTTCTCATCTCTCTGTCACTGTCTCTCTGTCGCTCTCTCTCTCTCTCTCTCTCTCTCTCTCTCTCTCTCTCTCTCCTCTCTCTCCTCTCTCTCTCTCTCTCTCTCTCTCTCTCTCTCTCTCTCTCTCTCTCTCTCTCTCTCTCTCACGCACTTCCTTCTTCTTTCCATACTTCTCTCTCTCTCATTCTCTCCTACCCTCCCTCCTCTTCCACCTCCTTTCTTTCCGTAGTTCCCTCTCTTTTCCCCTCTCTTTCTCTCTCATTTCCTTCTTCCATCTCCCTCTTTTTCTTTCTCTGTCTCTCCCTCTCCCTCATCCATATTTCCCCCTTCTGCGATTCCATTCTCTCCCCCCCCCCCCCGCCTCTCCGCGGAACTCCAGGAATCTCCGCCACCCACGATTCGGGAGATAAAATGTGGCACAACGGGATGGCACCATAAATCCCGAGGGAGTGCCAGCGTTGACGGCACCCTGCTGGGACCTTGCCACCCCTAAATGTATGTCGTCCCCCCCGTCTTTGTGTAAACTGCGGACACATTTCGGTTAAGGGGGGGAGGGGGGAGAAGGAGGGGTAGAGGGGGTTGAGGAGGGGTAGAGGGGGTGGAAGAGGGAAGAAGGAGGGGGTGGACGAGGCGGAGGGGGGTGCAGGAGGGGGTGGACGAGGCGGAGGGGGGGTGCAGGAGGGGTAGTGAGGGTGGAGGAGGAGGGGAAGGAAAAGCGAGGGAGGTAGGGAGGAAGGGGGAAGGAAGGGGATGAGGAGGAGGGGGTGATAAGGAGGAAGGGGGAGGGAGGTAAGGATGTAGGGAGAAAGAGGAAGGGGGGAGAAGGAGAAGGAGGAGGAGAAGGAGGAATGGATAGGGAGAGAGGAGGAGAAAAAGGGAGGTTAAAGTAGGAGGAGGAGGTAAGGAAGGAGAGGAAGAAGTTAGATGGGGAAGTAAAGAGAAAAGGGAGAGAGAAGAAGAAAAGAAGAAATAGGAGATAAAGAGAAAAGAAGGGAAGAGAAAACACCAATAATATTTTCTTCTTTATCTTCTTTTTCCTTCTTCTTTTAAGTCCAATTTCTTGATGACTTGTTCTTAATTTTAATCATTTGTGTCTGTCTGTCTCTGATCATTTTCTGGCTTAGAAATTTGGGCTTTCGCTTCGGCTTAATGATCGTCTGGTGAGAGAAGAAGAAGAAGATAGTGTGAGAGAGAATGAGATAAAAGAGAGAGAATAAGAGAAAAGAGAGAGAAAAGAAGACGAGGAAGACGACGGGGGAGAAGAATAAGAAGAAAATGAAGATTAAGAAAATTTTAAAAAAGGAAAAGAAGAAAAAGAAGATAGATAAATATATATATATATATATATATATATATATATATATATATATATATATATATATATATAATATATATAGAGAGAGAGAGAGAGAGAGGGAGAGATTGAGAGATAGAGAGAGAGAGAGAGAGAGATAGAGAGAGAGAGAGAGAGAGAGAAGAGAGAGAGAGAGATTGAGAGAGAGAGCAAGAAAGAAAGAAAGAGAGAAAGAAAGAAAGACAGAAAGAGAGAAAGACAGAGAATGAGAAAGAGAGAGAGAAAGAGAAAATGAGACTACAAGAGGAAGAAAGAGAAATCTGGCCGTGTTGATATAAACTGCACATTTGCCTTCTTTGTGATAGTAGTTTTAAGAGAGGAAAAAGTGGATACACACGCATACCCATCACACAGATATTACACACACGCACACACGCTAGTATTACTGTCTATATCTTTAGCGCAATATGCGTACGAAAGAGAGAGAGAGAGGGGGGGGAGGAGGAGAGAGAGAGAGAGAGAGAGAGAGAGAGAGAGAGAGAGAGAGAGAGAGAGAGAGAGAGAGAGAGAGAGAGAGAGAGAGAGAGAGAGAGAGAGAGAGAGAGATAGAGAGAGAGGCAGACAGGCAGACAGACAGACAAAGAGAGAGAGAAAGAGAGAGAAAAAGAATAAGAGAAAGAAATACCGAAAGTTAAAAAAAAAGAAACAATATACAATTATATTTATCGTCCTCAAAAAAAAAAGAAAAAAGAAAAAGTACTTAACAATATCCCTGATCATTTGACCCTTTTTTTCCCCTCACAAACACCGCATATGGTGTCTCTTCCATCCCCTTTTCGGTGCAACAAGACATATCACTCACATCTGTCGCCGTTCTGTGGTTACCATTAGCAGACGATACCGTAGCGCAAGGGACTCATTCTGCCCAGTAGCTTGTGACACTCCATGGCACTGGCCAGACCCTGTTATTAGATACACTAAACCCTCTCCTCTCTGCTCATTATCTGGGGAACTTCCCTCGCGCTGGCAACAACCACGTCTCTCTCTCTCTCTCTCTCTCTCTCTCTCTCTCTCTCTCGCTCTCTTGAGGTCTCGTTCTCTCTCTCTCCCTCTCGCTCCTGAGGTCTCGTGCTCTCGCTCTCTCTATCTCTCTTTCCCTGAGTCTCTTCTCCTCTCTCTCTCCTTCCTCTCTCTCTCTCTCTCTCTCTCCTCCTCTCTCCTTCCCTCTCTCTCTCCTCCTCTCCTCTCTCTCTCTTCACTCCTCGAACAGCCTCCCTCTTTCTCCTCCTTCCCGGTACTCTCTCTCACACAGAGTTATCCCTTGTCTCTTCTCACTCCTCGCTTCACCCTTTCCCCCTTTTCTACCTTCAACCGCACCCTATCCTTCCCCCCCCCCCGTCCCCCTCTCTTGCGGACGCCCTCCCTCTTCCCGCCCATGACCCTCGCGCCCATATCTGTCCCTCACACACATAAAGGCACAGGCGGGTGTTTTCCGTTTATCAATATTGTGATGTAAACATTTTCGTACCATGTTTACGGAGTGCGCAAACGGATATACACAGTAAACACAGATACATGCAATAATTGCAGGCATATAAGTGCAATAAACACGTATACTTATAGGATAAAAGCACACACACGTGTAGAGAACAAAAATCCAGTTGTATGCAAGAAAGATATACATGCACATCCAATAAACACTCGTACATATCAAATAAAAACACACATAAACATAAACACACTCACCCAATAAAAAAAAAAAACACTTGCACACAAGAAACACACACACACATATATATACACGCAAACGCCCCCCTCCCTCTCCCCTCCCCCTTCCCTGTCCCCTCCCCCCTCCCCCTCCCACACCACCCAGTAGCGGCTAAGAGATCCCGCTGAGATTGTCATCAGCCGTGACACTGGGAGGCACTGGGTTGGCACGGGCGGGGGTGCCACTCCGCGGTGCCGCTCTCGCCTCTCGCATCCTGACCTTGTTTTCTTGTTCTCTGTACCAACAAAAAAGAGAAAGAAAGGAAAGAGAAAAGAAATATAAAAAAAAGGGGAGAGGGGGGAAAAGATGTCGTTAAGTCGTAAGTTGTACCTCGAATTCTCAACACGGGGTGGATATGAGTCGCAGGCTGGATGAAATATATCGGGTGGATGTAGTCTTCATTCTTCGTTGTATTTGGTTGTCAGTCGCTGGGGTTGCGAGAGCGGATTGCCAGCGCTACCTCTGGCGCTGGCATTGGTATTGTCTACCCTTCTGGTATTGTCTACCCTTCATTCACCACCGGAAAAAATAGAATTAAAAAGGAAAAAGAGAGAGAGAGAGAAAAAAAAGAATTCCTGAGCAGTTATGTTGTCCCCAGCATAAACAACACCATTGTACAACTCCGACTGTGCTTGCCGCTCGAGTCCTCTGCTGTTGAGACTATTTTTGCAACTGCAGCTATTAACGCTGGTGCTGTTTCTGGTGTTGCTCTTAAGTAATTCTGCATAAAAGAATAGGTTAAGCAAATATTTCACTCGTCAGCTTGCGTGTGCATCTGTTTATGCATATGTCTTATCTATATTCTTCATTATTTTTCATTTTTTATAGACCATGAATGTGTTTACATGTGTTTGAACGTGTGTGTTTCTTTGTGCTTGTGCATATGAGCATGATCACACTGTGAGAGGGGTGTTCTGTGTTATAAAGGTCCGTGATTAGAAATTCAGAATTAGGAAGTTTGAATATGAAGGTTCCCCCAACTGTGCCATTTAAGAAGTGCCGAGTCATGGAAATCTACAGGAGAGGTGTCACATCCTCAGTGTCACATCAGAAACGCATGCCGGATGTACCCACAGCAGAATTACCATACTAAAAGCCAAATCAAAAGAACCCTTAGTACATATATATATTTTTTTTCTAGAAGTATCGTGCCTAAGGATAATCTTGCCCCTCAGAAGCACCACCATCTCGACAGCGCCACACCGCGAGTGCCACATCGAGTACTACGTCAGAAGTACCTCAAGACCGGCAATATCCAATCACGAGTGCCACATGTAACAGTGCCTTCTCTTCGACAAGTGCCTCATCCTGATGCCCACTTCAAAACCAACCCATCACGCATACTACAATACAAGTACTACACAAAGAAACACCCCAGTGCCACAAATCCCACACCGTGAGTGCCACATTAGGAGTGCCACATTGAGAGTGCCACATAAAGAACACGCCACGACTTACTTGTGGTGTCCTCGAGGTGGGTAGAGGAGAGGAAGAGAGAGAGAGAGAGAGAGAGAGAGAGAGAGAGAGAGAGAGAGAGAGAGAGAGAGAGAGAGAGAGAGAGAGAGAGAGAGAGAGAGAGAGAGAGAAGAGAGAGAGAGAAGAGAGAGAGAGAGAGAGAAAGAGAGAGAGAGAGAGAGAGAGAGAGAGGAGGGGGGGGGGAGAGGCTCTAATTATGCCCTGGGGCGTGAGGGCAGGTTCTCTCATGGCACCAAATGGGAACACATTTCGGGAATTCTCGTTAAGCCTCAACAACATGGTTTACTTAGACTTGATTTGCACTCTTGCTCGGCCTCCTTGCCAAGTGGCGAAGGCGGTGGATAGACGAGAATTTCTTGGGGTATTATTGTGATCATTATTTTCATTGCTATTATTATTATTATTATAATTATATTTTTTTTTTTATGTTTTTTTATTATTATTATTTTATTATTATTATTTTATTATTATCATTATTATTATTATTTATTTTAGTACTATTATTGTTGTTATTATTATTATTGTTGTTGTTGTTGTTGTTATTATTTTTATTAGTATTGTTGTTGCTATTGTTATTATTATTATCATTACTATTATAACTTTTATCTTTATTATCATTATTTTTTTTCTTATTATAATATTTTTTATTATTTTCATAATTATTATCATTATTAATTATTATCATTATTATTATTATTATTATTATTATTATATTATTATTATTATTATTTTTTTTTTTTATTATTATTATTATTATTATTATTTTATTATTATTATTATTATTATTATTATTATTATTATTATTATTATTATTATTATTATTATTATTATTATTATTATTATTATTATCATTGTAAACATCTTCATAATATCATCATTATCATTTCCATTTTTATAAATCAACACTATTATTACCATTATTATCATCATGATCATCATTTTCATCATTATTATTACCATCATCATCATCATCATTATAATCTTTTTCTCTTATCAACCTACAGAGTCATCATTGTCATTTTTTAACTTCCTCTTCGTCCTCTTTTATCTTCTCTTCTATTTTCATTCCATTCGTATCCTTCTTCTTAATTACGCGTTACGTAATCACTGCAACGTAATCACTTAATTACGCGTTACGTCATCACTGCATTCACTATCTTCTACGAAGTAACTTCTGTTATTTAAATTCTTCTGAGAAACGCGCGTGTGTATGTGTGTGTGTGTATGTGAGGATATGTGAATATATATAAATATATATATATATATATATATATATATATATGTATATATATGTATATATATATATATATATAATATATATATATATATATCTGTATATATATATATATATATATATATATATATCTGTGTATGTGTGGGGTGTGTGTGTGTGTGTGTGTGTGTGTGTGTGTGTGTGTGTGTGTGTGTGTGTGTGTGTGTGTGTGTGTGTGTGTGTGTGTGTGTGTGTGTGTGTGTGTGTGTGTGTGTGCAAACATTCTACATACATACATACATACATACATACATACATACATAAAAAAGATGTATATATATATTTATAAATACATATGTATGCATACATACATGTATGTGTGTGTTTGTATCTATATTTTGCGTTAACTTTTTGTATATGTAATGATGTACTTTTGTGTTCACATATCTCTTCATATATCAGGCTGTAGGAACATATCTAAAGCATAAAAGCAAAGGAAAGAAGACAGAGACGACAAATACACACACATGTATGAAAATATGCGCGTCCATCTGTACGTAAATGCACATGTATGTCTGTATGTGAGTGAGAGCGATGGCCCCGGGCTGGCGTTACTGCCCCTGCGCTCATGGGCCATTTAACAGGCAGGGTCGGCGGGGACAGCCTCCTCCTCCTCCTCCTCCTCCTCCTCCTCCTCCTCCTCCTTCTCCTCCTCTTTCTTCTTCTTCTCCTCCTCCTCCTCCTTCATCCTCCTCTTTCTTCTTCTCCTTCTCCTTCTTCTCCCACTTCTCCTCCTCCTTCTCCTCCTCTTTCTTCTTCTCCTCCTCCTCCTTCTCCTTCATCCCTCTCTCTCTCCTCCTCCTTTCCTTCCTCCTTCTCCTTCTCCTTCTCCTCTCTCTCCTTTTCCCCCTCCTCTCCTTCTCCTCCTCCTCTTTCTCCTCCTCCTCCTCCTCCTCCTTTTCCTCATTCTCCTCCTTTCCCTTCTCCTCTTCCTCCTCTTTCTCCTTCAGGAAACACCCGTTTTCATGTGTCTTCGCTTCCCTTTGGCGTCCCTCTGCGCTGTCGGAAATGTTAACCACAACAATGATTGTGTTAATTACTTAGACAAATGAGGAGAGACGATGTAGGGAGTTGGGTTGGGGGCTGGGAGTGGGGGGGGTGGGGCTTTTCGAAAAACAAGGGGGGGTGGGGGTGAGCAAGTTTGCGATGTGGTGCAGTTTGTTTTTGTATTTAATTAACTTTATTTATTATTTTATTGTTTAAGCATCATTATGGTTAAGTCTGTGTGTGGAAGAATCGATTTCGTCCGACACCGGCGAGTGACAAGTACTACCATAAGGACGGAATGCAGCGTCTTTCTCCACAGAATATCAGCCTTAATGACTCCCTGGTGACGTGCTTATTCACGGACGCGTCGCCGGAAGTGTACAATAATTACCGACCTTCCTTTGGGGGATGGTGCCTGTGAGTGCCAGCGGCGCAGCCCCTCATCCCCGAGTGCCATCCGCAGTGCCACCGCCATCCCAGCCCCCGTGCCACAGTGCCGCAACTCTTTGGCACTGATGGCTAGCCGGAGAGGGGTGCAGTCCGCAAACACTTTCTCTCCTCAGCCGGGATGATAATTAAATGGCGTGTTTTATGCCCTCTTGACAGAGCTCATTCAAGTCGACGTTCTCTTTGTCCTCTCCGCTTCTCCGGCCGACGCACACGCAAAAAAAAAAAAAGACGATTATCATTTATTCCTCAAGTGATCATAGCGAGCGCCGCCGCCGCCGCCGCCGCTGCCATACCCGAGCGCTGTGGCGTTCCCGGGCCTCGTTCGCTTAATACGGAACGGCCGTAAATCACAGCGACTGTCTCGTTTCGCCGCCGAGGCTTTAGCACTCCTTGGATTGCTTCATTCCGGCGGGAGTGCCGAGTCTTCACCTTCAGTGGCACTCCCCCGCCCGCCCGCCCGTGGGTGCCAGGGCGACACGGCACCCCGCTGCGAACCACATGGGGCAAATTAGTGGGTCATTAGTCGTCGGCACTGACAAGGAGGGACTACCCAGGCACCCCATCCCCCCTTTCCCCCTCCTCCCTGGCACCCTCCCCCCCTCCCCCACTGCTCCTCCTACCCTCTCCCTTCCCCCCCCTCCCCCTCCGCCCCCACAGCTACATGCCCGCCCTTCTTTCGCTCTTCGCTTCTCTTTGCGCTCAGCCTCGAAACACACTTTTTTGAGGTACTGCATGTGTTCATATATATACATATAAATACACACACACACACACACACACACACACACACACACACACACACAACACACACACTAAATCATCAAACAATCATACTACAAACATATAAACAATCACACACATACAACACACACATATATATAATATATATATAATATATATATATTTATATAAATATATATATATATATATATATATATATATATATAATATTATATATATATATATAATATATATATAATATATAATATATATATATATAGATATATATATATATATATATATATATATATATATATATATATATATATATATATATATATATATCCAAGTCCTCCGCCGTCTCCCATGTTTCTCTTTTCCGGCTTGTTTTATCTTTCATTCTTCTCCTGACTTTTTTTTCTTCCTCTTTACCCTTCTTCCTTTCTTTCTTAATTTTCTCATCTCCCTCCTCTATCCTCATTCCTCCCATCCCTTCTTCCATTCTCTCCTTCTCCTCCTTTTCCTTCCCTTAACCCTTGAACCCTCTTTGTTCCCTTCCTTTCCATTCTTCCTCTTCCTCTTGCCTCTCCTTCCCTCCTCCCTCCTTCCTCATTCTTTCCCCTCCCTGTTTTTCCCCTCTTAGCTTCACTAAATATTTTCCTTTCTCTCTTAACCTCTTTCTATTCCCTCTCCCTCTGTCTCTCTTCTCCTTATCCCCTCAACCGTTACTCCATCTTTCTCTGTTTCCTTCTTCCCTCTTGCCTTAATTTCCCCTCTCTTCCCTCCTTTCTCTCTCACATATCTTCCCTTTCCCCTTCTCTTCTTCCTCCTCCTTCCTCCCTCACTCTTCTCTCTTTTTATTTTTTCTTCTCTCCACTCCCCTCTTTCCCTTCCCTCTCTCCTGCCTTTCCTTTTCTCTTCTCCTTCCTCCCTGAGAAGGATGCGGAGGAGTGAAAAAAGGGGAGGAGGAGGAGGAGAAGGAGGAGGAGGGGGAGAGGGAGGAATCCTTCTGTGGGGGGAGGGGAGGGGAGGGGAGGGGAGGGAGAGGAGGGGAGGGGTGTATTTCATTGTCTATACTCTTCTTTCTTATTTTCATTCTGATTCTCTCCTCTTCTCTTCTCTTCTTCGCCCCTTCCCCCCCCCCATTCCTCCCCCTCTTCTCCTTACTCCTATCCCCCACCTACCGTTTCCCCCTCAGCCCTTTCCTCCTCAACCCACAACTTCTCTTCCTTTCTTTAATCATCCCCCACTTCCCTCCCTCAAACCCCCACCCCATCTCTCTCCCTCAACCCCATTCCTGGTTCTCCCCCATCTCCCTGCCTCAACCCCCTTCCCAGCCTCCCCATCTCCCTCCTCCAACCCCCTCCCCCATCTCCCTCCTCCAACCCCCTCCCCCATCTCCCTCCTCCAACCCCCTCCCCCATCTCCCTCCTCCAACCCCCTCCCCCATCTCCCTCCCCCTCCCTATTCCTTCTCGCAAGGTAGGACCTTTTTACCTGGACATTTATGACTTTTTTTTTATATTTATTTCACAAAAGCTTTCTCTTTTCCATTTCTTTGTCTCCCTCTTTCGTATTTTATTGTTTGTTTTGTCTCCTTTTATTTGGGGGGGAATTGGGGGTCGGGGTGGTGGGGGGGGGGGTTAGGGGGTTGGGGGAGGATGGGGAATGGGAGGAAAATGGAGATAGGATGGGAGGGGGAAGAAGGAGGATGGGGGAGGGTTGGGGAGATGGGGGAGGTAGGGGGTGGGGGAGGATGAGGGGAAGATGGGGGTGAAAGAGGATGGGGGAAGGTGGGGGAGGGTGGGGGAGGATGGGGGGAAGATGGGGGAGGATGGAGAGGTTAAAGAGGATGGGGGAGGGTGGGGGAGGTGAAGGAGGATGAGGGGAAGATGGGGGAGGATGGGGGAGGATGGGGGGGATGGGGTAGTGAGGTTTCGTTTCCACGTCTTTCATTGTCGAGGATTTTATTTCGTGTTCTCTCAGTGCCCCATACCCCCGGCACAACCTTCTACCATCGCCCTCCCTACCCCCCCTTTCCCTCTACAACCCCTTTGAACCCCTTCCCCCATACCCCCACCCCCGACCCCCCTCTCTCGGTCTGTCTGTCTGTCTCTCTCTCTGTCTCTTCTCTCTCTCTCTCTCTCTCTCTCTCTCTCTCTCTCTCTTCCTCTCTCTCTCTCTCTCTCTCTCTCTCGCTCTGTCTCGCTCTCTCTCTCTCTCTCTCTCTCCCTCTCTCTCTCTCTCTCTCTCTCTCTCTCTCCTCTCTCTCTCTCTCTCTCTCTCTCTCTCTCTCTCTCTCTCTCTCTCTCTCTCTCTCTCTCTCCTTCTATCTCTCTCGCTCTCTCCCCCTTCTCCCTTTCATGATGCGGCTCCCTCCCCCCTCCCCCCTCCCCCTCCTTCCCTACTATGCTATAGTCCCCTTTCCTGGCCTTCTTCCCCTCCTCCCCCCTCCCTTCACCCTCTTCCTGGTTACCTCCTTAACTCCCTCCCCCTCCCCTCCCTCTCCCTACTACGCCACTCATCTCTCACTGGCAAGGAGAATCTCCTCCCTACTAGCCCTGTCTAGCTCCCCTTCGCCCTCCCTCTCCCTTCGCCCTCTCTCCTTCCTCCTCCTCTCCCTCTCTCCTTCCTACCCCTCTCCCTCTCTCCTTCCTCCCCCTCTCCCTCTCTCTCCTTCCTCCCCCTCTCCCTCCTCCCTCCTCCCTCCTCTCCCTCTCCCTCCCCCCTACTGCGGCCTGAGCTGGTTCTGGCCGACACGTGTGATTGGGTTACAAACGGCCTGCCGCCGCCATCTTGTGGAGAGGGACTGTGAGTGTAAACCAGAAGTTTTTTTTTTTGGTTTATCTTTTTTTGTATTCTTATTTATTTTTTATTTATCTCTTTTTTTTGGGGGGGGGGGGTAATTCATTAATTTATCTTTCTTTCTTTCTTTATTTGTTAGGCTTCTATCTCTCTGAGTTCAGTTGATCTCCATCAGATAGTTTATCCTCGGCTTCCCTTGTTCCGCGATGTCACGGACCGGGAAAATCTTTTTCGGGAAGGAAGGGGGGGGGGGTTGGGGGGGTAAGGGGTAGGGGGGAGAGGGTAAGTGATTGAGGTACCTCAGTTAGTCTTTTTTCTTTGTTATTGTTACATTTTATTTTAATTCTGTCTGTCTGTCTGGCTGTTTGTCTGTCTGTCTGTCTGTCTGTCTCTCGCTCTTTTCTCTGTTTATCTATCTATCTATCTATCTATCTCTAGAGCTCAATTTCCCTCTTTGATATATCTATTATCTACCTATATATCTACCATTCAACTTACCTATCTACCTACTTACCTATCTATCCATCTATCTTATGTACCTTCCTACCTACCTACCCATCTATCTATCTATCTTTCTATCTACCTATCTATCTATCTCTTTGGCGCCACGCAAAAGAAAGGAAAAGAAAAGAGAGAGAGAAAAAAGGAGAGAGAAAAAAAAAAACACCAAGAAAAACGAAAGAAAATCAACAAAAATAAAACTGATTCTCACCCTTCGCGGAGGAAGGAGAAGAAAAAGGAGAGAGAGAATTAAAAAAAAAAAAAAAGGAAGATGGAGAAGGGTGAATGGAAAAGGAAGGGAGGAAGAGAGAGAGAGAGAGAAAAAAAAGAGAGAGGATATTGATCTATGGGAGTTTTGATGTCAGCGCGTGAGGTTCGCTTCTAGAACTCTCGACTGGTATTCTTTACCTGAAATCCATTTAACGTGAAACCATAAGAATTAAAAAAAAAGAGCATCGCGTGACGTCACAGGCTCCGTGTGACGTCACCAAGATGGCTCCCACCAGTGAAAGAGGTTGCCGGTTGCCGCATTTTTGTTTGATGGATGCGCTATGTTTATGTTTTATGCTGAGCGCCTCATGAATAATAATGAGATATACGAGCGCGGTATAGTCATTTTAACGCATTAAGCATCGTAAGTGGTACCAAGTGATGGCCTCATAGCCGGGTCTCCGCTCTCGATGCGTCTCTCTCTCTCTCTCTCTCTCTCTCTCTCTTTTCTCTCTCTCTCTCTATCTATCTATTTGTCTCTCTCTCTCTCTCTTCTTTCCCCCTCTCTCTCTTCTTCTCTCTCTCTCCTCTCTCTCTCTCCTCTCTCTCTCTCTCTCTCTCTCTCTCTCTCTCTCTCTCTCTCTCTCTCTCTCTCTCTTTTTATCACTTTTTTTGTCAATATCATATCATTATCATCATTATTTTCAATACAGGTGGTATTGTTTTTATTATCATTATTATTATCATTATTATTATAAATTATTATTATATTATTACATTATTATATTATTAGCTATTTCATATTATTATATATTATATTATTATTATTATTATTATCATTATTTCATTATTATTATTATATTATTATTATTATCATATTATTATTATTATATTTTATTATTATTTTTATTATTATTATTATTATTATTGTTATAATCATCACCATTATTATCAATACTATCATTCTTATTATTATTTTTACTATTACTATCGTTATCATTATCATTACTAGTAATTTTTTTTCATCCTTTTATCCTACTTCCTTCGTTCGTTTAAATCTGTTCTTTCCTTTTACCTCAATTTAGTTTTTTTTAACGTTGGAGAATGTGGGGTGAAGGAGAAGAGAGGAGGGGGGGGGTAGGAGGGAAGGGATGAGGGAGAGAGGAGGGTAGAGGGAAGTTTTGAGGGAGGGAAGGAGAGAGATAGAGAGGGGAGGGAGGAGGGGTGGAATGGAAGGAGGGAGAACGGAGGGAAGGAGAGAGGGAGGGAGGGGGAGATGAGGGATGGAGGGAGAAAGGAGGGAAAAGGGGATGGGGAGAGGGGAGGTAGGAGGTAAGGGGGGGATGGAGTGAGGGGGTAGAGAGAAGGACTGAAAACTGGGTAAAGGACAGGGGGAGGGAGGAAAAGGGAAAGGAAGGAAGAAGGAGGGAGGGAGGGAGGGAGGGAGGGAGGGAGGGAGGGAGGGAGGGAGGGAGGGGTAGACTGGCACTGCCTCCCTCAAGTGCCACCCCCATGAACTACCCCCCGCCCCCACCCCCAAGGACCTGGGGTTAAGCATGGGGGAGATTTGTTCTCCTTCCTGTCCGTTCCTCTCCTCCTCCTTCTCCTCCTTCTCCCTCCTCCATAACCCACTTCTCCTCCTCCACCCTCTCCTCCTCCTTCTCCACCTCCTCTTCCTCCTCCTCCTCCTTCTCCTCTTTCTTCTCCTCCTCCTCTTTCTTTTAGAAAAAAGCTAAATAACAGACAAACACGACAAGATAAGAAAGAGAGAAGATAGAAAACACGACAACCAAGGAAAGACGGAAAGGAGGACGTAAAAGAAACGGAGGAAGGAAAAGGCAGTGGTAAGAAATAACGGTTGATAAGGAGAATTTTCTGAAGCGGAAGGCGAGAGGGAAAACAGAGGAGGAGGAGGAGGAGGAGGAGGAGGAGGAGGAGGAGGAGGAAGAGGAAGAAAAGGAGG
>NC_051397.1:4203026-4205445 GCF_015228065.2 Penaeus monodon
CCAAACTCCCATTTACCAATCTGTCCTCTAAAAAAAGGGGAAATAAAAGAGAGAGAGGGGAGAGGGGGAGGGGAGGGGAGAGAAAAAGAGACGGGGGGAGGGGGAGAGAGAGAAGGGGGAGGAGGGGGGATGGAAAAGGAGAGAGAGAGAGAGAGAGAGAATGGGGAGAGGGGAAGAGGAGAGATTTAGAGAGAAAGAAAAGAGAAGAGAGAGGTCGAGAGAAAAAGGAGAGAGGACGAGGAAGGGGAGAGGGGAGGGGAGAGAGAGAGAGGGGAGGGAGGGAGAGGGGGAGAGAGAGGGGAGAGAGGGGAAAAGAAAATTTGGGGGAGAGAGAGAAAAGAGAAAAAGAAAAAAAGGGGAAAGAAAAGGGGGGGGAGAAAAGAAGGGGGAGAGGAGAAGAGGGGAGAGAGAGGAGAAGAGGGGAAATTTAGAGAGAGGGGAGGGGAGAAGGGGAGAGAGAGAGGAAAGAGAAAGAGAGAGAGAGAATAAGAAAGTAGAAGAAACAGACAAAACTATAAATCTCGCTCAATCTGCGAGCTAAAAATATCCCATCTTAGGAAAAAAAAGGATTCCTTTTTTTCAAAAGCAAGCAACTGATCTTGCAGAGTAATGTGCTTGCTAGTCTTCGTTGATGTGTTTGAGGCAACTCTTTTATCTGTCCTTCAAAACCCGGTTGTATGGAAATGTCTGCGCTTATGCATGCTTTAGTGCCATGCCTTGTGTGTGTCTGTGTGGTTTGGGGGGTAAATTTTTTGGGCGTTTTCTTCTTTTGTCATTTCTGTTTTTCTGTTGTCTTTGCTCATGTCTTCGCACCCACACAACACACACACACACACACCACACACAACACACCACAACACACACACACATATATATATATTTTTATATATTATATATATATATACATATAATTATATATATAATTTTAATAATATTTTAAACATTTTTATAATTAATATATATATAATATATATATATATATATATATATATAATATATATTTATATAATATATATAAACATTTTTTTTTGCGTGTGTGTTGTGTGATGAAAAATTATATATAAATATATATATTATAATATATATTATAATATATATATAATAATACAACACACAACACACACACACAACACACACAAAATATTAAAATTAATATTATATATATTATATTTAAAATATACATATATATATATATATAATTTTATATATATTTTATATATATTATATATATATATATATAAAAACACACAAAACACACAACACACACACACAAACACAACACACACACACACACCACAACACATAATACACATTTATATATATTATTATTATATATATATATATATTATATATAATACATTAATTATAATAATGTAAAATATATATATATATTTTTTTATATATATAATTATATATATAAATATATATATATATTAAATATTTTATATATTATATATATTATATATATATATTATATATATATAATATAAAATATATATATTTATATATATATATAATATATATATATATATTATAATATTGTGTGGTGTGTGTGTGGTGTGGTTTTGGGGGTGTGTGTGGTGTGTGTCTGTTGTTTTGGGGTGTGTGCGTGTGTGCGTGTGTGTGTGTGTGTGTGAGTGGTGTGTGTGTGTTGTGTGTGGTCTAGTTATGTATAGAACCCCAAGCATCATCAAAATCATCTTTATTAGCTATAAAAATTATAACCCATAATATGTCAAAGCATGTGATTGCGTTAGTATTTCTAACATTCGCATTTTCAAATCCCATATGGAACGCAAACTTATTTATTAAAAGAATCTCTTTACACATAAGCAGACAAGAAATCATTATCCAAATTATCTACGGCAACATTCCACAGGCGTAACATCCACAAAATATGTTAACTTAAGGTTTCAAATAACACTGAACGGAGACCTATTCCCACGGACCCCCCCCCCCACCCCTTCCCCAACATTCACCCCCTCCCTGGTACCCCACCCCTCCCCTCCCCTCCATGCCTACGAAGTAAATTACAACAGAAAGACAGGCATGAAGAAAAATATATCGAAAATGATGCATGAGAGAGAGAGAGGGGAGAAACGAGGAAATCCTCTCCTTTGTCTGTCCGTCCTCTCTCTCTCTCTCTCTTCTCTTCTTCTTCTTCTCCCCCTCTTCTCTCTCTTTCCCTCTCTTTCTTTTCTCTCTCTCACTCTCTCCCTCTCCCTCCTCTCTGTTCTCTCCTGTCTCGTTCGCTGTCGTCTCTCTCTCTCTCTCGGGGCTCCTCTCCATCTTCTCTTCCCTCGTCTAACGGTAATTTGACCGTGGGGCAGCCTCGTTAAAAAAATTTGGGGTTTGTGTTTTTCGGGGAAGGGAAATTTTTTTCCGGAAAAAAAAATTTTTTTTCAAAAAATTTTTGTTT
>NC_051397.1:4211097-4217234 GCF_015228065.2 Penaeus monodon
TCATAAAAATATACATCTTCACATAAACCATAAAAATGTAACATACATACTCTACATAAATCTTAATTTATTCATATATCATTTACACAACATCCCAAACATACATTAAAATATATACATATATTTATTTTATATATTTATATGCTTGCATGTGTGT
Source organism: Penaeus monodon (assembly GCF_015228065.2). NCBI lineage: Eukaryota > Metazoa > Arthropoda > Malacostraca > Decapoda > Penaeidae > Penaeus > Penaeus monodon. The sequence goes on from NC_051397.1 coordinate 4,211,255, forward strand.
GTGTGTATGTTTTGTGTGTGTGAATTGTAAGTGGTGAGTGAGTGTGTGTATGTGTGTTTTACGTGTTGTGTGTAGACACATAAAAACATGCCCATGAAATTTTTAACCAATCAGCAACAATTATTACACTTCAGGTCATTAGAATTCTTTCATGATTATTTGACGTTCCCATAAATAAGAATAATATGATTGATGATACTAATGATAATGAAAATAATAATGATAATAACAATAATCGTGATAATATAATACTATGATAATAAAAATAAAAAATATAAATATGATAAGGGATAGTGGTAATAAAAATGCAATAATGAAAATGATTATGATACAAATAATGAAAATAATAACGTAATATGCTGATAATGATAATAATAATGCTGATAATGGTAACAATAATACATAACAATAATAATAATGATAATATAATAGTAATAATAACAATAATAACGTCAATCACATCACAACACAACAGTAATAAGGGAAAAAATAATAATAACAATAATAATGAAAACAAGAATGATATTAATAATAATAATAAAAATAATAATAATAATAATAATAATAATAATAATATAATAATAATAATAAAATAAAAAATAATAATGATAATAATAAAAATACTAAAAAAAGGAAGATGTATTAACAAAAAAAACCATCATATAAATGACAAAAAGAGAAATAAGACCAAAAAAAAGGGAAAACAAATGCAGAATTATTGCAATTCGCTCGCTACGTGATACTTAGCTATCTCGTATCATTGCAGGCATTAGCAAGGGTGGGAAGGAGATTGGTAAAATACAGAAAAAATCTTTTTAATAGAATTTTTTTTTTTTTGTGAATGGGAACGTTGTTTCATTTAAAGGAAACAATGCGGGTCTTTCTAGATGATTTGCATATATAATGTACATGTAAATGCATGCATGCAAACACGCAAACACGCACACACACACACACACACACACACACACACACACACACACACACACACACACACACACACACACACACACACAAATATATATATATATATATATATATATATATATATATATATATATATATATATATATATATATGCGATCTTCACGACCAAAACGCAACATCAATATTTCAGAAGCATTAACAAAAAATAAAAACACTCACAATTGTTCATGATACTTGAACAGTTCATGAAAAAAAAAATAAAGATTAACCTTTTTTTTCTGAAGAAACTGAGATAATTGCATTTCATCATGGCGCATTTATATTAGCGTTTTATAAACACAATAAACATTTCAAAATAAACTATTGTGCGTTTAGTAATCAAACAAGAGAATAGAAGTGTAAACAGATGTATATAGGAGAAGAAGAAGCACTTTTCTGAATTATAGATGCTGCCAGAACACTCGTGCATACTTGAATATATGCATGCAGATCTATATCTATATCTATATCTATGTATACACACACACACACACACACATACACACACACACCAACAACCCCCACACCCCACACCACACCCAACACCCCCACACAAAACACACACACACGCAGACTTTTTCTTTTCTTTCTTGTGTGGTGCGTGTGTGTGTGTTTTGTGTGTTGTGTGTGTGTGTGTGTGTGAGAGAGAGAGAGAGAGTGTGTGTGTGTGTGTGTGTGAGAGAGAGACTTTCTTCGGGATCAAAGTACTATTAGTGTTTGCCTGTGTTGCGTGCAATTTCAAATAAAATTTTACACATAGGTCGGATACTTGGGATGTATTTTTCTTGAAACTAGAAATAGACACATAATTTTATTTACATTTAAAAAATCTATATCGACGTTTTCCTCACCTCAACGCTGGTCTTATCTGGGGGACCTGGAACCCTGGAACTTGGAACCCGGAATCTGGAATCTGGAATCTCGAATCTAAATCCGAATCTGAAACTGGAATCTGGATCTGAATCTCGAATCTCGAATCTGAAACTTGGAACATGGAATCTCGAATCTCGAATCTCGAAACTGAAACTTGGAACATGGAATCCGAATTTTCGAATCTCGAATCTGAAACTTGGAACATGGAATCTCGAATCTCGGGAAACTGAAACTTGGTTGAACTTGGAATCTCGAATCTCGAATCTCGAATCTGAACTTGGCTTGGAATCTGGAATCTGAATCTGAATCTCGCATTGAAAACTTGGAACTTGGAATCTGGAATCTGAATCTCGAATCTCGATCTGAAACTTGGAACAGGAATCTCGAATCTCGAATCTCGAATCTGAAACTTGGAACATGAAACTGAATCTGGAACTAAAACTTGGAACCTGGAACCCAAATTGTGGTGAAACCCCCTTTGGGGGATTATACAAAGAAAAAAAGTAGTAGACGATTAATTATATGCAACATAATTACAGTTGTTAGTTAAATACCGGTTCGACGGTTAATTATATGAATAATTGTAAGAAATCACATATATGATGATTGGTTTTTCAAATTGAATTGTTTGTCGTTGATGCAATTGATACACTGAAGTGAATATGACAAAATAATTATATGGATACTAAAGGGAAAAAGGGTATGAAAATGACAATGAATTTTATATAATTCCTTGCGCATTCTTATATATACATATATAATTTTATATAAAAGTTTATACTTATTCTCTCTATCTATCTGTTTCTATCTACATACACACACAGACACACATATGCACACACACACAACACACAACACAACCACACACCACACACACCCCACACACACACCACTACAAAACACACAACAAAATAATAATATATAAAAATATAAAATATATATAATATAGATAATAATTTATACATATATATATGTTATTATTTATCTATTTATTTTTATCTAATATAAATAAATATAGATATCTTAAATATAGGGCAAAAGACCGTAAATTTCCCTACGTAAAAATTTATCAGTTTCCAACAAACACATACAAATTTTCTTAACAAAAAACCAGCAATTTCTCATTAAATATACGGCGACTCCTGGTGATATCAAATTTCAATTTCTCCAATCCTCCGCTAAAAATTTAAGAATAAAAAAAAAAAAATTCCTTATCCCCCATTCATGTTATTGCCCAATCCATTCCTCGAAACGTATTATAAATAAATAAACTTGAAAAATGAAAATTCCAGGAACATCTCCATTAGAACAGTTGTTCTTCACTTGTAGAATTTTCAGTGCTTACACAATCTCTACTCCCACCGCTGGGTATAGAAATTAGGCAGTATTCAGGCTATATTACTTATGGCCACTTAAATTTCACTCACTTCTGATTGCGGGTCTCGGTCGCGCGGGGGGGGGGAAGGGTGGTGAGGGGGGGGAAGGGGAGATGAGGCAAAGTTTAATTCTTGGTTCGTGTTTCCTCTGTTTATCTTTTCCTCTTTTGTTTTTGCTGTTGTGTGTTGGTTTTATTCGCTCCTTTTCTCTCTTTTTTTCCTCTCTCTTCTCTTTCGTCCCCTCTCCTCTCTCTCTCTCTCTCTCTTCTCGTACTCTCTCCCGTCTTTATATATTATATATATTATATATAATGTATACTATATATAGATATATATAAATATATATTATATATAATTAACATATATATATATATATTATATATATATATTAATTATATATAATAATATATACATTGTGTGTGTGTGTGTTGTGTGTGGTGTGTGTGTGTGTGTGTGTGTTGTTGTGTGTGTGCGGGTGTGTGTGTGTGTTTATTCTTAAGTGTGTGTGTGTGTGTACGGCATGTGTGTCAGTTTGCATATAGGTAGATCCATATCAACAGACACATAGACAAATAGATAGATAATAGAAATATATTAGACAGCCTGATAGATAGATGACCAGGACTAAGATCAAAAAAATATAAATAAATAGATAGAAAATAAGATATCTAATATTTTCTTAATCTCAATGGAGATCTGATATACTTATCGTGTATATAGTAAAAGTTTTAATTCATATCTTAGAAAAAAAGAAGAAATTGAGACCACCTCGCTTAAAATGTTCTTACAGACCTCGTTACGACGACAAAAAGTAAAACTATACATGTCCAAAAAGCTCCCAGATTTATCATAATATTTTTTTTTTTTTTTTCTTTATTGTTGGATTTTGTGTTATATATTATATTATATATCTTATATATATCATATATATATACTATATATATATATATATATATATATATATATATATATCGGTGTAACTCTTTAATACTATTATTTATTAAATGAAAATGATAATGATAATGATGAGATAGGGATGATGGTAAGAGTAATCTTTGGGTATTAGAATAATTTAATGATATTATGATAATGGTAATATGATAATGAGTATAATAATGATAATAATAATAATAATTATTATTATTATTATTCTTATATTATTCTTATTATTATTATTATTAATTTATTATCATTATTATTATATCATTATTATTCTTGTTACTATATATTATTATTATTATATTATTGTTTATTTATTTATTATTATATGTATTATTATTATGATTATTATATCATTATTATCAATATTGTTATTACTATTATTATATGTATTAATGATTATTATCATATTATTATTGTTATCATTAGTAGTAGTAGTAGTATAGTCTTAGTAGTAGTAGTAGCATTATTATCATTAATCATATTCTTATTATTATTATGTGTTTTTATTATTATTTTATTATCATAATAATAATAATATTCAATAATAATGATATAATATAATAGATTATTATTTTATTAATTCCTTATTATTTTTATTATTTATTATTTATTATTATTTCATTATTATTATTATTATTATTATATCATTATTATTATTATTGTTACTTATTAATAATAATAATAATAATAATAATAAAATATTAATACTAATAATGATATCATAATATAATTATATATTATTATTATTATTATTATTACATATTATTATTATTATATTATTTTATTATTGATTAATTATTATTATTATTATGATTTATTATTATTATTTTTTATTATTAATTGATTATTATTATTTCTTATTATTATTCTTATTATTACTATTATTGTTTTTATTTTTATCATTTTCATTGTTATTATTATTATTATTATTATTATTATTATTATCATTATTATTATTACTATTATTATTATTATTATTATTATTATTACTATCCTTATCATTATTGTTATTATTTGTAGTAGTAGTAGCAGTAATCTTATTTATTTCTTATTTAGTCTAATTCTATTTGTTATAATAATGGTTATTCTGTTTATTCTGCCAAAGAATGGGTTACCATCCACTGGTGGCGAGGGATTTGATCGGAGGGTCAGTAAGATTGCTAGACGAGAGCGCTGCACCACACAACACACACACACACACAAAGACATATAGATAGATAGAGAGATAGATAGATAAATAGATATTATGTGTGTGTGTGTGGTGTGTTATGTGTGTGTGGTGTGTGTGTGTGTGTGTGTGGTGTTGTGTGCAAAAAAACATTTTCGTATTTCTAATAGTCAAATTTTGGTTCTACGCTAATCAATATTTCTATATGTGAGGTTTTGGTGAAGATAAATTTGATGAATAAACTATTGGACCAACCTAAATAAACTATAGATATGAATAAAAAAGATAAAATTCAGATGATGAAAATCGAAATTTGACCCATGCATAAATTATAAATTTATTCTAAAAAAAAAAAAAAAAAAAAAAGGTTATTGTACGATAATCAAATAAATTTCAGTTTTTGAGGAATAATTTGCTCGTCATTAATCTCATTTTACTTTCTTCACTTCCGGTCTTAACGTCTGTTTGTCCCAAATCGTATTATATACCTTTCTATTGGATCCATTACATAATAGTTTATTATCATATTCCGAGAAAAATTATTCTAAAATCAAGGCGTTTCCAATTTTCTTTTCCTTTTTTTTTTCCTTTGTTTTTTTTCTTCTTCTTTCTTCTGCTTCTTCCTTCCTCACCTCATCCTCCTCTTCGTCGTCTT
>NC_051397.1:4229834-4234834 GCF_015228065.2 Penaeus monodon
CGGAAATCTGGGTTGGGGGTAGGGGGACCTAAGAGTGGGGCGGGAAAAATTGGGAAGTTCCCCCTTTTAGGGGGAAATTTTTGTTTTTTGGGGGGGGGGGGGGGGTTTTGGGGGTTTTTTTTTGGTTTTTTTGCGCTTTTTTGGGGGGGCCGGGTTTTTTTTTTTTAAAAGGGGGGGGGTTTTGGGGGGGGTTTTTCCTTCCCCCTTTTTTCCCTTTCCCTTCTTTTTTTTCTTTTTCCCCCCCCCCTTTGGGGGGAGGGAAGGGGGGGGGGGGGAGGGAGGGAGGGGGAGGGGGGGGGAGGGGGGTTTGAGGGGGGTAGGGGAAGGAGGGGGAGGGGGAACCCGAGGAAAAAATAGGAAAAGGAGAAAAAGGGGGGGGGGGGGGGGGAGGAGGGGGAAAGGGGGGGAGGGGATGGGGAGGGGGGGGGAAAGGAGAAAGGGGGGGGGAAACATGGTGAAGTGGAGGGGGAGGGGGGTAGGGGGGGGGAGGGGGGAAGAGGAGAGAAAGAGAGAGGGAGGGGGGGGAGGGGGGGAGGAGAGGAGGGGGGGAAAGAGGGGAAAGAGGGGAGAGTGGAGAAGGAAAGGGAAAGAGGGGGAAAAAAGGGGGGGGGGGTTAGGGGGGAGGAGAGGGAAATAGGGAAAAGGGGGTAAAAAGGGATTTTGAGGAGGGGAAGGAGGGGGAAAGGAGGGGGGGAGGGGGGGGGGGGAAAAGGGATAAAAAGGGGCCAGGAGAGAGAGATGGGGGGAGGAGGGGGGAGGGGGGGGGGGGGGAGGGAAAGGGGAAAAAGGGGAGGGGGAAGGGGGGAAGGGGGAGAGAAAGAGGAGAAAAGGAGGGGAGGGGGAGAGGAAGGGAGAGGATAAAGAGGAAGAGGGGAGGAGAGGGGGAGGGGAAAGAATGGGGAGAGGGGGAGAAGAAGAGGAGGGGGGAGGGGAGAGAGAGAAAAGAGAGAGAGAAAGAAAAGAGGGAGAAAAGAGAGGAAGAGAGAGAAAAGAGAGGAAGAGAGGGGGAGAGAGGGGAGAGGAGAGAGAGAGAGAGAAAAGAGAGAGAGATAACCTCTCACTCCCTCACTCTCCCTCCCGCACCTTTTTTTTCCCCCCCTTTCCCCCTCCTTCCTTATTCCCTTTTTTTCCCCCCTTCACCCCTTCCTTCCTCCTCCCCCCTTTCCCCCATTCCCCCCCCTTTTCCTTCCCCTTACTTTCCTTCCCCCTTTTCCCCCTTTTTCCCACATTCTTCCCTTCTCCCCCTCCTTTTCCCCTTTCCTCTCCTTTCCCCTTTCCTCCCCTTTCTCGCCCTCCTCCCTCTCTTCCTTCCTCCCATCTTATCCCTCTCTCTCCCCCCCCTTATTTCTCCCTCCCTCCCCTCCCCCTTATCCCCCCCTTCCTCCTCCTCCTCCTCCCCCCTTTCCTCTCCCCTCCCTTCCTTTCCCCCCTTTATCCCTCCCCTCCCTCCTCCCCCCTTTATCCCTTTTTTCCTTCCCCCCTATCCCCCCTTCTCACCCCCTTGTCCTCCCTCTCTTCCTCCTTCCTCCTTATTCCTCCCTCTCTTCCTCCTCCCTCCTTATCCTTCCCTCTCTTTCTCCTCCTTCCTTATCCCTCCCCCTTTCCCCCCCCTTTTTATCCCTTCTTCCTCCTCTCCTTTACCCCTCCCTTTTCCCCCCTCCCTCCCTACCCCTCTTTTCCTCCCTCCCTCCACGTCGTGACCGGCAGCACAACAACAAGATTAGGTTCCATCACAGCACTAGCGATTACAAGGTTCAGGAGACAGCCAGACACTGAAGGAAACTCCGCCCATTAGGCCCTTAGGTGACGCCCCCTACCCCTACGCCCCTCCTCCTCCCCGTAAGGTTTGGCAAGGTTGGTTTTAAAGTTTGGTTCAAAGTTTTTGGGGTTTTTGTTTTGGTTAAAGTTTGGTTCAAAGTTTTTTTCAAATTTTTTGGTTTAAAGTTTTGGTTCAAGTTTTTGGTTTTAAGGGTTTTTGGGGGTTTAAAGTTTTGTTTTAAAGTTTTGGTTCAATGTTTTGGTTCAATGTTTTGGTTTAATGTTTTGTTTAATGTTTTGGTTTAATGTTTTGGTTTAATGTTTTGGTTCAATGCTATTTTGAAGGGACCTAAAAAATCCGTCAGCTAATTTCAGAATTTCTCCTGCAAGGTTGACAGTCAAATTCGCAAGATTTTGCGGGAAAAAAATCGCCATAATGGCAACACTATTTAGGTATAGTTTAGGTGGTATTTAGGGGCAGTTTGTTTGGTATATAGGGGCAGTTTAGGTGGAATATAGGGCAGTTTAGGTGGTAATTAGGGGCAGTTCAGATGGTAAAATGGGGCAGTACAAGTGGGATGAAAAATCCGCGCCTGAAGTAAGGGGAAAGCTACCCATCTCACATGCGCATGGTTTTTGTGTGCACCTCTCCCTAATTCAATCAGTGATCAGGATTTCAAAGGAACACTCGCAACAGCGTGAAAGATTTCGCCACTTGGTCACAGCTGCTGGAACATCAGCAACAGAATTGCTGCGTTGCACGTGGCCACGAGAGACATGGAGGTCATTGGTCACAGCTGTTCAATTTCTGCAATATCTGTCTTTGATGGTATTTAAGGGCAGTTTAGGTGGTGTTTTGGGGCCCACCACTATTTTTGGGGCCCTTTTTTTCAGATGCGGAGAGTATGATTACATAGACTGTGCGTGATTATTTATTTAATAAGCTGCTGCTGCTGCTTAGGTAGTATTTAGCTGTTTTAGATGTGTATCAAGTGGTGTTTCGAGCTTTTAAGTGGCTTTGGTTCAGCATTGCTCTACGTTTTTACGACTGTTTGATTGTTTTAGTTTTTGTTTCTTTTAGGTTTCTACTAGTTTGATTAGTTATCTTTTTTTTTTTTTTTTTACTTTTTATTTTTTTTGTTTCTTTTCTTCTTTCTTTATTTTCATATATTTGTTTGTTTTATTATTTATTTATATATATATATTTTCAAATTTATTTATCTATATATTTATTCATTTTGTTCAGCTGGTAATGACGGTGTGTATCCCTAGTGGTGGTGTTCAGCGTGTTGTTCATATGATATGGCGTTAAATTTGGTATTAAAATAGGTGTTGGATGTCTGTTCAGGTGACTTGGATTATTTTAGATGATGGTATAAGATTTCTAGGTGGTATCTGAGGTTTTAGGTGGGTTTACGGGTTGTTCAGGGGATGGGCAATGGTTGTTTTAGTTGGGTGAGGTTTTCGGTGGCTGGTGGTTGTTCAGGTGGCTGATGGTTGTCAGGGGGCCGATTGGGTTTTTAGGTGGCGACTGGTTGTTTTAGGGGTTGGTGGGTTTTTCAGGTGGGATTGGTTTTTTCAAGGAGTGATGGTTGTTCAGGTGGCGATGGGTTTTTTCAGGTGGCGACGGTTGTTCAGGTGATGGTCAATGGTTGTTCAGTTGGCTGACTGGTTGTTCAGGTGATGGTTAATGGTTGTTCAGGGATATGGTTGACGTTCTTTGTTTGTTTGTTTTTGGTTTTCAATACTCGTAACTATACCATTAATTAATTTCCTTATTTTGGAGAAAACGCATCCCGTCACAAGCTTATAGAACTTCATATCCTGGTTGTGGAAGGTATTAATGCAAATAATAAATAAATAAATAAATAAAAAATATAGTCATAATTATAAAAAAAATATATATTGTTGCTAAAACCCTGCCTGCTTTCGGATTGGATTAGCATATTGTTCAAAAGTGTTCAAATTACTCAGATCACTAATTCATCCTATTGTTCTCATTTTCGTTACTGTTGGAAAATGTTATCAGTATTATATTTAAATCATTACCATCACTGTCTGTATTATTGTCATTCAGTTTGTCTTATCTTTGCTACGATAGGGAAGTAATGAAATCTTTAAAGGTAAATTTTAAATTCCATTTAAGTAAAAAAGAAAAAAGAAAAAAAATGTTTTTAATTCCAACGAAATCTGGGTAATTGTGAAAACAGTTTTAGTGAACCTCCTCCCCCCCTCCCTCCCTCCCTTTCTCTCTTCCATGTGATCTGCATTGAAATAAAACCTGACTAAAACTTTTTTTTTTCTCTCTCTCTCTCTTTTCTCTTCAAGATTTAAAGCGTCTTTGGTGGAAGAAGTCTTTCCATGATTTTTTTTTTTTTCTTGTTTTTTCCCCCTTGTTCTGTTTTCTTTTTGTTTCTCTCTCTCTCTCTCTTTTTTCTTTTCTTTTTTTTTTAAAGAATTCTGATATGTTAAGGTTGATTACACACAGCTTGCCCTTTTTTTTTCTTTTTTTTTTTTACTTTTATCTATTTCTCCTCCATTTTTTTTCTTCCTCTTTCGCTGAATCGCCTTAAATTACAAATCTCGATGGAAATTCGCCATCGATCGGGGTCGATAACTCAGCATCAAGCAAGAAAAAGAAACTCCCATAAGAGAGAGAGAGAGAAAAAAAAAGGACAGACAAACAAACGGCTAATCTATTTGGATTCGATTAATCCAATGTGATTTTCCACTTCGTTTACTTCTGTTTTCCAATCGTCCCCGACCAGATCCTACAGTCGAGCCTCAGTAAATCCTGTTAGGTGGGTCTTTTTACAGCGTTAACTCCATTAAAATTCTACTCATTCTTTGTCGGCATCGGTGGCATTTTAGAATCCCCTTCCCCTTCTCTTCCCCTTCTCTTCTCTTTCTCTTCTCTTTCCCTCCTTCCCTTCTCTTCCTTCACCTCCTTCCTTTCCCTCTCCTCCCCCTCCTTCCCCTCCTTTCCTTCTCTTCTTCCCCTTCCCTTCCTCCCCCTCTCCCTTCCCTCCCCCCTTCCCCTTCCTTCTCCTCTTCCCCTTCCCCTTCCTCTCCTCTCCCGTCCCTCCCCTTTTCCTTCCCTCTCCTCCCCCTCCTCTTTCTTCCCTTCCCCCTCCTCTCCTCCCCCTCCTCTTCCTTCCCTTCCCTCCCCCCCCAGCAGCTTCCCCCCGCCAGTTCCCGCGGAAGAATTTGTCCGATTCCCAAAGTAATTCCTTATTTTCTTC
>NC_051397.1:4242334-4244834 GCF_015228065.2 Penaeus monodon
ACACACACACATATATATATATATATATATATATATATATATATATATATATATGTATATATATATATATAAATATATATATATATATAAATATATATGTATATGTATATATATATATATATATATACATATATATAGCCTAGCCACTGGGTGGAGAAGCCAGCCATACAAAAAAAATATATATATATACATATATATATAATAAATATATATATTATATATATATATATATGTAAATATACACATATATGTATATATTTATATTATATTTATATAGTATGTATATATTATATGTATATCTATATATTATATATATATATATATATATATATAATATATATGTGTGTGTGTGTGTGTGTGAGTGTGTGTGTGTGTGTGTGTGTGTGTATGTGCGTGTGTGTGTGCGTGTGTGTGCGTGTGTGTTGTGTATGAAAACACGTGTAAACACAAATACATAACCCTTACACATTTTTATATTTGTTATTTGAGAAAATTTCGCTATCCCGTTAGCCGGGGACGTTGCTTCAACATTCTTCCGGCCTCGTCTCTCACCAGCGGAAGTTTACACGCCGTTGCCTGACATAATCAAATAAGAACAACAACAACAACAACGACAACAAGAAGCTATATAACACGCGGGTGGCGTTGGCGAGGGAGGGGAGGGAGGAAGGGGAGAGGTGGGAGGGGGAAGGGGTAGGTTATAGTGCTCTCTTGTCCGGAAGTGTTGGTGTGTGTTAGTGAGGGGGGGAGGGAGGGGAGGAGGAGGGGGTGAGGAGGGGCTTAAGGGGAGAGGGGTTGGGAGGGGGAGGAGGGAAGGGGAAGAAGAGAGTAAGCAAGAAGTAGAGATGGGAGAGAGGATGAAAAAACGGGAGAAGAGAAGGAGAAGGAGAAGAAGAAAAGAGAGGATAAGATAAAAAGAGAAAGTGAACGGAAATGTAAGGAGAACGAATACAAAGGCAAAAAAAATAAAACGGAGAAAGAGAGGATGAGAGAAGAGCGAGAGAGAGAAAAAACAAACAAACGAACAAACAGAAAAAAAATGAAGAGAGAGTGAGAAAAAAACAAAAAAAATTGGAGGGGGAAGGGAAGGGAGGAAGACGTGGGAGGTTGGAGATAGGGGGGGAGGGGGAGGGGGAGGAAAAGGGAAGTGGGGGATAAGGGAGAGGTTAAGGAGGAAAAGGAGTGTTAAGGACCGGTCCCACTAAGATGCCTGTCCCTCGCGGTAATTTGGGGAAAACGACAAAATGAAAGAAATTACTGGATTCCTCCTCCTCCTCCTCCTCCTCTTCCTCCTCCTCCCTTCTCCACCTCCTCCCCCTCCTTCTTCCCCTTCCTCCTCCTCCTCCTCCTCCTCCTCTTCCTCCTCCTCCCTTCTCCACCTCCTCCCCCTCCTTCTTCCCCCTCCTCCTCCTCCTTCCTCCTTCCCTCCTCCTTTCCTCCCCTCCCCTTCCCCCTCTCCTCCTCCTCCCTCCTTCCTCCTCCTCCCCTCTCCTCCTCCTCCTTCTCCTCCCCCTCCTCCCCTCTCCTTCCTCCTTCCTCCTCCCTCCTTCCTCCTCCTCCTTCACAAGACCGACCCCGAGGCAGGTAATAATCTGCCTTTAGTCCGCTCGTGAAATGAAACTTATGCATTACAACAAGCCCCAAAATAATGCTGTTAATGATAATGATGAAGGCACGTTGAGAATGGACTTTTGACTAATTACGATGAAGAAATTACGCTTCTTTTTTTTCAATTAGGAGGGTGTCTGTGTGTGTGTGTGTGTGTGTATGTGTCTCTGTGTGTGTGTGGCATTTTCGAAGGAAGGGTGGGAGGGGAGGCGGTGGTGAGAGGGGGGGGGTAGGGGAGGGAAGAGGGAAGGGATGGAGGGAGGAGGGGGGTGGTGGGGGAGGGAGGGGTTGTGGGGGGGGTGTTGGTCGGAAGGGGGGGTGGGGAGGGAGTATGGAAGAGGGAGAGGTATGGGGAGGAGAAGGAGAGATGGGATAGAGAGGATGTAGAATGGGAAATGGGGGAGATTAGAGCGAAATGGGATGGGGAAGACCGTTTAGGAAAAAGGGGAAGGGAGGGGGAAGAGGAAAGGGGAGCTAGCGATCCGGAGAAGGGGAAAAAGAAATAGGGAGAGTGAAGAGGAATGGGTAGGGGATAGGGGAAAAGTGGGGAGGAAGGGAAATAGAACCTTGGGAGAAGGAAGGGAGGGGAGAAAGAGGGGAGGGGACAAGGAGGGGAGGGGAGGGAAGGGGGGTGTACAAACCAGCCCGCTCCCGGCGCCTGAGGCTGGCCATTTCGCCGTGTTTGCCATAATTAGGTGAAATTAGGTGTAAATTTCATTGTCGACGGAATAGGAAGGGAAAGATAGTGAGGACTACAGGACACACACGTACATACGGATACACAGTACGTACCAGCACACACACACATGTTTCTCTGTCTGTAGGTATGCATGTCTCTGACTCAGATTCAGTATCTGTCTCTATCTCTGTCCGTCTGTCTGTCTGTCTGTCT
>NC_051397.1:4252334-4257334 GCF_015228065.2 Penaeus monodon
ATCGCAGCGAGCAACGAGAAATTTAGCGTCAATTTGAACGAACAACGAAAGATTTAGCGTTAATTGCGCCTGCGCTTGTGACCTTGGATCATATCGATATAGTTGGGACCGAACATGATATGGCAAGACATTATTATTATTATTATTTTTTTCTTTTTTATCTTAGCTATGACTTGGAGATCTGGGGGTGGGGGTATGGGGAGGGGGGAGACACTTGGGGCGATTACGAGGAAGTGGAGGAGGTGGAGAACAGGGAGAGGGGAGAGGGAGGAGGAGGAGGAGGAAGAAGAGGAAGAGGAGGAGGAAGAGATGAAGCGTGAGGAGGTGGAGGAGGAAAAGGAGGAGATGGAGGAAGGGAGGGAAATGGGAAAGAGGAGAGGGAGGAGGAGGAAAAGGAGAACTAGAGAAAATAGGATGATAATGATAATAATGATAATAATAATAATAATAATGATAATAATAATAACAACAACAACAACAACAATAATGATAATAATAATAATAATAATAATAATAATAATAATAATAATAATGATAATGATGATAATAATGATAATAATAATAATAATACACTACTATAACAACAACAACTACTAATAAAAATAACAGTAAAAAAAAAACAAAAGTAATAAAAACAACATAACAATAACAAAAACAATAATAATAACAATAAAACGTTCCCAGACAGACGAAATCAAACAGTTCGCATTATAGAAAAAAAAAAAAAACACATACTGCAGAAAACCAATCGAAAATTAAAAACCCATATGATACCTTATTAAATAATAATAAAAAAAAAAATATATATATATATATAATAAACGTTTGAACAAGAAGAGGACGGCACAATTAAGCATAGACTGGCCATTTTTTTTTTTTTACGTAATAACTACCGGACATATGGCCACAACGCAGGGCCTTGTCGGTTTCGGAAGATGCACACTTCCGTTCTGCATAACAATGATTTTTTTTTTTTTATTGTTTTTTTTTTTTACTCTGTCTATTTTTTCCCCTTGCTTTGGTCTGGTTGTGTTTTTTTCGTTGTGTTTAGTTTTTGTCTCTTTTTTTTTTTTTTTTCTTTTTTTTTTTTTCTCGTTTTTCTCCCCTCGCTCTTTTTCTTTTTTTTCTCACCGTTCTCTTCTCCTTTTAGTTCTTCTCTCTCTCTCCCCTCTCTCTCTCTTTTTTTCTTTTTCCCCTCTCTTTTTCCCCCCTTTTTCTCTTTCTCTTTTCTTTCTTTTCTTCTCTGTCTCTCTTTCTCTTAGTTCTCCCTCTTCTCTCTCTCTCTCCTCTCTCTCTCCTCCTTTTCCTTTTCTTCTCTTCTCCCCCCCCCCCCCTCTTTTTAAATTATCTACTCTTGCTTTTCATTTTTATTTATTTTTTTTTTTTTACCTTTGGAAACTACCACAATAAAGGGGGAGGGAGGGAAAGCGGGATAGAAGGGGGTGGTGAGTGGGGGAATTTATCACAACGGATAGTCTATTGTGTAATGGCTATAATTTTAGAAATTCAGATGTTACTGTTTATTACAGAAGCAATCGGAGTGTAAGGATGTTGGGCGGGGGTGGCAGTTTTGTGATTCGTTTACGAATAAACGGGAAAGGGCACAACGCAGGGCCTTGTCGGTTTCGGAAGATCTTCGTGACGCAAACAATGATGTTTTTTAAATTGTTTTTTTTTGACTGAGGATTATTCCTATGGTTTGTGTCTGTGTCTTGGTTGTGTTTGTATTGGCTTTTCTTCTGTTTATTTTTTTATATCGTTACCCTTATATATAAGTCAACTCTATGTAGTTATCTTAAAGGGGGCCTAGAGCCTTCCTGAGAGACTAGATGTAACAAAAAAGGAACTAGAGAAACCCCTTGTACTCTCCTCTCTCTCTTCTTTTAAATGATTCTTTCTGAATTTTTTTCCCCCCCATGGGGACTTCTCTTTGTTCTCTCTTTTTTTAAATTCTCTTTAATCCCATAATATCAAGCTTTTATATTTATTAATGATTTTTACTTGAGAAGAAGAAGGGGGGAGGGAGGAGGGGAGAGAGGAGGATAGAAGGGGAGGGGGGTGGAGGGGAGAGAAATAAAGAGGAAGTAGAGGAGAAGGGAAATTAGAAGTAGATGTCGGTATAGAAGAAGGAGAGGGGAGAATGGAGTGGAGAGGGGGGATAGAGAAGGGATGGGATAGATGGAGAAGAGAGAGAGGGGGGGGGAGGAGAAAGAGAGAGAGAAAGGGGTAGAACTAGATAAGATAGATGGGAGAAAGTAGATATAGATAAAAGATGATAGAGATAGAGATAGAATAGTAGATAGAAGATGATAGACAGAGAGAGAGAGAGAATGAGAGGGAAATCTCAGTCAGCCTTGCGCCGGTGAGGGTCTCTACCCACTTATATTTTTTCAATCACAAAATGTGAGACTTAGATTAAAAGGGAACTCGCGAATAACACTGGATAATCTGCAGGAAGACATTATTCTAGAATGTCGAAGAGAAAGAGAGATAATAATACACCCGCTCAAATTGAGCCAATACAAAATATATTTCTTTATTTCCAAATGTAAATCTTAGATTGAAAAAGAACTCAAATACAAAATTGGATAATTTTCGGAACCATTATTTTTTCTAAATGTTGAAATTAAAAAAGGCCAAAAACCACACACAAAACAAAAAAAAAAAAAAAAAAAAAAAAAAAAATATATTATATTAATAATCCATATATATACAATATATATGATGGTATATAATATATATATATATATATTTATAATTATTTATATTTTAAAACAAATTTTCCCCAAACAAACATTTAACACAATTAATAAAAAAAAAAAAAAAATATATATTATATAATGTGTATATGTATGATGTATATGCGATATGTGTGTTATATGTATATATGTTGTGTGTGTGTTTGTGTGTGTGTGTAGTGTGTGTGTGTTTGTGTGTGTTTGTGTGTGTTTGTGTGTGTTGTGTGTGTGTGTGTGTGTGTGAGTTTTTTTTAGCTAAGAAGGAATGCAAGTACAATGAGTGATTCCACAAGGCAAGATGAGTTATCGGCGTTTCGATTTTGCAATCTTTATCAGGAGATATTTCTGATGAAGATTGCAAAATCGAAACGTCAATAACTCATCTTGCCTTGTGATATTATTCATAACTTTTTCATTAGATATTATAAAGATCTCTGTTCCTATATACATAACATGCAATGTATATATATATATATATATATATATATATATATATATATATATTTTATATATATATATATATATATATATATATATATATATATATTATATATATATATATATATATATATAATATATATATATAGAGAGAGAGAGAGGAGAGAGAGAGAGAGAGACACACAAGACACACAAACACACACCACACACACACACACACACACACACACACACACACACACGCACACACACACACACACACACACACACACACACACACACACACACACACACACACACACACACACACACACACACCCCACACACACATATATATAAACATATATATATATATATATATATATATATATATATATATATATATATATATATATATATATATATATATATATATATATACACATATATATGTATCTATGTATACATGTATGCACGTACGTATTTATATGGATCTGTATAAAAAAGGTAATCTTTATTTTACATAAACCCAACAAAAAGTATGCAGAACAGCCGCAGCAGTTTTGCAATAGTAAGAAAATCGCAAACAAATTATAGCTTTAAAAGCAAATAAAAAAAAAAGAACCACAAAACAATTTTAAAACATATATAACATACTACTCTAATAAACACAACTGAAGAACATAAACCGAAATAAAAGGAAGCGATATAAAGAAAAAAAAAAGATAAAAACAAGACACATAAAACAAGAAAATAAAATAAAATTTCTAAAAAAAAAAAAAAAAAAAGCAGAATGAATTCCCTTTGCTTCCCTAAGATTATGCAATTTCGGTTTTCCCCCCGCAAACATGTTGCACGTTGCAGGCACAGCAGTGCAAATGATGAGGTTTTCTCGCCCATCGTCTCAACCGCGGCTCCGAGGTTGCAAGAGTTAAAAGAACTTGCACTAGGCCTGCAACAGAGCAGTTGGCACGACTGAAAGGCTTAACACGAACGCAAGAAGGCGATAAGACGGCAGACGGCGGCTTGTGGGCGGGTGGGTGGTTGTGGTGGGCGGGTGGGCGGGTGGTGAAGGATTTGAGGTGGCTGGGTGAATGTGTAGTTAGTGGATGAGGCGGCGAGAAAGTGGATGAACGATGAGAAGGTGGGTGGTAAAGTGGGTGGGTGGATGGGCGTTCAGACGGGCGGGTGGGCGGGCTGATGGGCGGGCTGGTGAGTGGGTGGGTTGGGTGTTTATTTATTTATTTTTTATTTTTTGGCGAGAAGCAGCAGGTGGGCAGCGCACATCTATCGCCAGCAAACTTGCCAACGAACCATCTGCGTTATCTGTCATACTTAGTTCGGCCAAGTCTCCTGGGCTGTTGTATATTATATGAACATGATTGAAGACTTTTGAGGAAAATACCTTCACTTCACCACCTTCTCCCTCCCCCCCCCTCATCTTCTCCCCCCTTCTCTCCTCCCTCCCTCCACCCCCTTCTCCCCTTCCTCCCTCCTCCCCCCTTTCCCCTTTCTCTCCCTCCCCCCCCTTCTACACCCTCCCCCCACCCCCTGGAGAGCGAACACCGTGGGAGTGTTGCAACAGTCGCTAATCTGTGCAACCGCTTCTTACTGCGCTAACTCCCTTTAATGATCCCGTTTGATTGCCAGAATTTCACGCAGCAGACCGAAAATTCTTCTTGTTTGCCTCGACGCACAGATCTGCCTTGTTGCAGACCCGCGACGCATTACGATGGATAAAAAAAAAAATGGTTTGCATTATGTAAGGGTTCGTTAAGAGCCTTTTTGGTCCATATCTAATAGGGAAGTTTTTTTTTTCTTTACGCAAGCACAAGGACGCAGTTG
>NC_051397.1:4264834-4269506 GCF_015228065.2 Penaeus monodon
TCTCTCCCCTTTTTTCCCCTTTCTCTCTTCCCGCATTTCCCCTCGTGCCTCGCCTTCTCCCAAGCCTCGTCTGCTCTCTCCCGTGTTCTTTTCCCCTCTCCTGCCTTCTTGTTCTCTCTCTCTCTCTCTCTCTCTCTCTCTCTCTCTCTCTCTCTAACTCTCTTCTCTCTCTCTCTCTCTCTCTCTCTCTCTCTCTCTCTCTCTCTCTCTATCTCTCTCTCTCTCTCTCTCTCTCTTTCTCTCTCTTCCCTTTGCTTTGCTTCCCCTCACTTTCCTCTGAATTCTTACAAATCCTGTTCCTCTGTCACTCTATTATGCCTCCCCTTGCCCTGTATCTCTCCACCCAGTTCTCCCCTCGCCTTGTTCGCTTCTTCCTATCCCTCTCACCCTATTCTTCGCAGTCTTGCTTACTTGCGTCTCTCCTCCCTCTTCTCTCTGTCTGTCTGTCTGTCTGCCTTTCTCTCTCTCTCTCTCTCTCTCTCTCTCTCTCTCTCTCTCTCTCTCTCTCTCTCTCTCTCTCTCTCTCTCTCTCTCTCTCTCTCTGTCTGTCTTTTTCCTCGCCTCCCCTATCTCCCCTCACCCTTTCATCAAGCTTCTCCTTCCCCTGTTCACTCTTCCCCTCTCCATTTTCACCCACTTTCATTTTCCATCTGCAACCTGTCACCCTTGCACCTCACTCTTACTTAATTCTTCTCTCTCTTATTCCCCCAGCTTACGCCCTCTCCGTCTCATTCCCCTGGCTCCCTCGGCACCCCTCACTCTCCCCTCACCTCTCCCTCAACCCTTTTCTGCACCTTTTCTCTCCCTGACACTTCTTCTCTCTTTATATAAAGTTATTTATTTCACCCTTTCGTTCCCACTTCTATTATCGTTCTCTCCCTCTCCGATCTCACTCTTCACCCTTGTCTTTCTCTCGCTTATTTACGCTTTCTTCCCTCCCTAGCTCTTTAGCTACTCCCTTCACCCTTTCATTCCCTCCCTTAACACTCACGCTTACTCCCTAACGAAACACTTCTCCTTCTCTTCCCTCTTCCCACACTCTCCCTCCCTCTCTCCCTCCTGAAACACCTCTTCTTCCCTCCTTACCTCTCTCCCTCTATCCCTCCGTCCGTCCGTTCGTTCCTAAATACCTCTCCTTCCCTCCCTCCCTCCCTCACTCTTCCCCTCCCTCCCTCCCTCCTTCCCTCCCTCCCTCCCTCCGTCTGTCCTTTCCCAAACACCTCTCCTTTCCTCCCTCCCTCACTCTTCCTCCCTCACTCCCTCCCTCCACCCGACCCTAAACACCTCTCCTTTCCTCCCTCTTCCCACACCCTCCATGCCTTGTCTGCAGCTCCCTCCCTCCCCCCCTTCTATGCAAACACATACACGCAAGCAAATAACCCTGAAAACACTCGCTCTCTCTCGTTCTTTTGCCTCCTTTTCTGTCTTTTTTGTTTTTGTTTTATTTTTCTCCTTCTCTTCCCCCCATCTTTTCTTTTCGTTTTTCTTTTTTTCGTTTTTTTTTTCGTTTTTTTTCCCTCTATCTCTTTTACTCCCGTGTTTTCTCGCTCATTTTTTTCTTTGTTTATGTTTTCTTGTCTTTTTTTCCTCCCTCTCTCTCTTCCTTTACATTTTCTTAGTTTTCATCTTTTTTCATGGTTTCTTCTTCCTGTTTATCTCATCCCTTCCATTTTTACCATCATCGTAAACACCATCGTAATGAATATGATATGACATTTACAATTGAAAAGCTGTGCCAATAACAGTTACATAAGTTATGGGATGAATGATAGTACTTGATATTACTTGTAATAATTGTAGTAGTAGTAGTAGTAGTATATAGTAGTATTAGGAGTAGTAGTAGTAGTAGTAATAGTAGTAGTAGTGGTAGTAATAGTAATAGTAGAAGCAGTAGTTGCAGTAGAAGTAGTAGTAGTAGAATCAGTAGTAGTAGTCTCTCTTTTAACGGTAGGTTCATGTCTGAGCCGCCGTGGTCACAGCATGATACTTAATTGTAGTTTTCATGTTGTGATGCTCTTGGAGTGAGTACGTGGTAGGGTCCCCAGTTCCTTTCCACGGAGAGTGCCGGTGGTACCTTTTAGGTAATCATTCTCTCTATTTATCCGGGAGTAGTAGTAGTAGTAGTAGTAATTATAGTAGTAGTAGTAGTAGCAGCAGTGATAGAAGTAGTGGTAGTAGTAGAATCAGTAGTAGTAATGATAGCAGTTGTAATTGTAGTAGCAACAGCAGCAGCAGTAGCAGTATTAGTAACGTGATTACAATGATAGTGAAAATGATTAAAAGGTACTTAGTATGAAATACAGTTCAGTAAAAATGATAGTAATAATACTACAACTATTACTGCTTATGATAATAGTGATAACGATGATGATGACAATGATAATGATAATAATAATGATCATAATAATAGTAATGATAATATCAATGATGATGATAATAATAAAAATGATAATGGTAAGGGTAATAACAACAATGATGATAATGAAAATAATGATAACAATAACAATGATAATAGTAATAATGATAATAATAACAACTGTGATAATAAAAACAACAATAATAACAATAATGATAATAATAATAATAATAATAAAATAATAATAATAATAATAATAATAATAATAATAATAAAAAATAATAGTAATGATAAGAAAGAAGATTATAAAAATGATAATGATAATAATAATCATGATAATAATAATAATAATAATAATGATGATAAAACAATAATGAAAAGAACAAAGGTAATAACAATACTAACAATAGTAGTAGTAATAATAATAGTAATTATAATAATGATAATACCCCCCCCTCTCTCTCTCTCTCTCTCTCTCTCTCTCCTCTCCTCTCTCTCTCTCTCTCTTCCTCTCTCTCTTCCCCTCTTTCTCAAGACACTCGCATTCGTTACCGAATAACTTGCTGCGCGTTTCAAATATTTCTGGAAAGTTGAGAACACTTTTCCAAATCTAAAGAATTTTTCAAAGATCATTTCAGACGTTCTTTGTGAATTTCTTTGTCATGTTGTACTTGTTTTGTCTTTGTTATATTGTTTCTTGATTTGATCTATGTTGGTCTTATTATCGTGAAGTATGATTTCCAAGAAAAAAAAAAAAACATCCTTTTAATTTCTCTCAAAAAATATTATGGAATCACAAGCGTAATTTCCTCCCCTCTCCCCCCTCATACCTTATTCTTTACCATTATTCCTTCCATAATTCTTTCTTTTATTTCTCCATTTTTCCCGAATTCCAAAACCCTGAAAAAAAAATCAGAAAAAGAAAGAGAGAGAGAAAAAAAAAAAGAAAAACGAAAGAAGATTTCGGAGCGCGGTTCGAATCCCCGCTTCTTGCGATTAAATCCTATAACCCGAAAAGTTGGCAATAGATGACCTTAATATTGGCTGAAGATCTGAGGGAGCTCGGAGACGGCGTGATCTATGACATCCGTGTTAAGCTTCTGCAGGAGGTAATTTGGCCCTTAAGCTCCTTGGCGATAAGGGAGGAATCAATGTATCACCGAGAGGGGGCTTTTGTGGCATTCTTAATCGAGGCTGGATATTAAACCGAGCCTGTTGCACTGGAGGAGAGAGTGTGAGGTGGCTATGTACGATAATGTACGTTTTTTTTTCCTCTCTCTCTCTCTCTCTCTTCTTTCTTCCTCTTTCTTCATCTACGACATTCGAGTAGATGAGAATGAATGTCGCTTTTGGGAAAGCCAGTGATCTGAAATGCGGCTGGCACGATGGAATATTTATTCTTTTCCTCGCGCCAAAGAGGAAAATGGTTTAAGAAAAAGTAAACTCTTTTCAGGAGGTGTTTTTAATAGAATCCCTAATATGAGGAAAGCTTGCATGCCAACTGCAAACAACGTTTCCTGCCACAAAGAAATGCACAAACAACGTACACATAAGTTATAGGAAAGCAATGAGTGGGGTGTGAAGATGACGGAGGCGAAAGGGTGAGAGAGAAAGGGAGAAAGAGAGAGAGAGAGAGAGGGGGAGAGTGAGAGAGAGAGATAGAAAGACAGACAAACAGACAGACAGACAGAGAGAGAGAGAGAGAGAGAGAGAGGAGAGGAGAGAGAGAGAGAAGAGAGAGAGAGAGAGAGAGAGGAAAAGAGGGAGAGAGAGAGAAGAGAGAAAGAGAGAAAAAAGGGAGGAAGAGAGAGGATAGAGAGAGAGAGTGAAACAGCAAAAGTGAGAGAAAGAGAAAAAAAAACGCAAAAACAAACAAACAAACAAATATACACAACCATCTCTCCACGCAACCCTTCATCCATACAGACACAGACAGACAAACAGACAGACAGACAGACAGACAGACAGACAGACTAAACCCACGAGGCACCAGCATCAGCATCTGGAGTTATCACACTCCCGGCAGCCGTCTACGAAGCGATGAACACCCCCCCTCCTCCTCCCCCTTCCCCCCTTCCTCCTTCCCCCTCTCCCCCCTTCTCCCTTCCTCCCCCACCTTCTCCCCTCCCCCCCCTCCCCACCTCGAAGGCCCGAGGCGTTCCAACCCGCTCTAACTGCCTCTGATAGATCAAAGGACTCGGCAATCCAATTTTAGGGAAAAATCTGCCAAATATGACGCTTACCGTTCATTAAAAAGCTGCCAGGCGCTCAAATTTACAGTTTAGCAGCTGGAAACGCGTGTTTGGGGGGGGGGGG
>NC_051397.1:4279606-4282106 GCF_015228065.2 Penaeus monodon
AAAGAGAGAGACAGAGACAGAGAGTCAGACGTACAGAGTTTTGCAAGATGTAAATGGATAAGCCTGAGTGCTCATTTCCCGGGGCTGGCTTACCTTAAGAGGCTGTTTAAAAAATAATTAAAAAGCGATTGTTGCTTGCGTTGCTTGTACTCCTTTCTGATTTCTTGCATGTTGTTTTTCATTATTTGAAGTCTCGTGATTTTTTTTCTTTGGTGTGTGAGAATAACCAAATCGTTATAACTACAGCTTAAAAACCATGAAATTTTCTCCAGAAGCAGAAGAGAGAGAGAGAGAGAGAGAGAGAGAGAGAGAGAGAGAGAGAGAGAGAGAGAGAGAGAGAGAGGATGGGAGAGAGAGGAGAGAGAGGAGAGAGAGGATGAGAGAGAGAGAGAGGAGAGAGAGGAGAGAGAGAAGGGGGGAGAGGAGAGAGAGAGAGAGGGAGACAAGGAGAGAGAGAGAGAGAGAATGTATAAATAAATAGATAGATAAATAGACAGAAAGAGAAAAAGAAAGGCAAAGACAAAGACAAACAGCAACAGCAACAACAACAGCAACAAAAAGAAGAAAAAAAATATATATCCAAACTCAGTCAATAAGCGTGCGTCGTGTGAACAGATCGGAGCCAGTCTAAGGGGGTAATCTCGCACACTCTCTTTATATATCATGATATGTGACAAGTTCCTCGGTCTCATTCGTGCCTGACCAATCAGACAGACATCAAGAATCATAACACCAGTGCCAGCGAGAAGCCCGGCATAATAATCAGTAGATCGATCATCCGGATTACAAGTCTGTGTGTTTCCTGTACGTTGGTGCACGGCCTCGCCCATGCATTCTGAGGAGGCCAGGCGTTCTGGGCTTCGCGTTGCAAGGTGAACGTTGCAAATGGGAATGATCTGCTGGGTTTCGTCGCCAAAGGGACACATCGATAGACTGAGTTCCGCGTTGCAAGCTTTCAATTTTTTTTTTTTGATTTTGTGTATATTGGTATCTGTTTTTAAAAAGATTTTGATTGATAAAAAGATGATTTAACTTGTTGATATTTTCATTTTCCTATTCTGAAATCCGTTCGAGTGTTGTGATTTGCGACTTGAGTTTCTTATCATGACACTTAGATATCGATGTGTCCGTCTTGACATATTGAGTAGCTTGGCAAAAGCAATAGAGATTATTCCTGAAAGCAAAAGTTAAACAGAAGCGTCCGGTCATTCGGAGATGTTGATGCCTGTGATAAACGACTCTGCTTTTACTTTTCTGGTATATTGATAACATGATATGATATGGTTACGAATGATTGATATACTTATAGTACAAAACTAACAAGAAGATAAGATATGACAAAGCTAACATGAAGATATGATATGATTACGAATAATTGATATACTTATAGTACAAAGCTAACATGATGATGGGATATGACAAAAGTTAACATGAAAATAAGATATGACAAAAGTAACACGATAATAGGATATGACAAAGGTAACATGATATGATATGATGAAAAACAGTTGATGTGCTTATATTACAAAGTTGTGGTATAATTCAGAATGAGGGATATACTGATGACAAGGATATGATGCAATAATGAATAATTGATATATCTATATTCTTAGGGTATGGTATAATCCAAAATGAGGGATATACCCGTGGCATAAAGATATGTCTATAAGGAATAACTGATATACTTATAGCACAAACCTGCGATATGATTCAGAATGAGGGATATATACAAGTGACATAAAGATATGATATGATAAGTAAGGGATATACTGACAGATTATGGCATGTTGAGAAATAAGGAACATACTGATGATATAGAGATATACGATAAGGAATAAATAATATACTAAAAGTACAAAAATATGATATAACTAGGAATAAGCATTATACTGATAATATAAAGATATGATATGATATCCAATAATGATATAAAATTATATTAAGAATGAACAAATGACATATAACACACAACAAACATACCTCATATATAACATACACATAATATAATGTTATCTGCAACGAAGATATAACAAGGAGATAGATAGACAAATAGATAGATAGATCAATAAATAAAAGAACGCAAAGGATAATAACGAATTTACACTTAAAATATTTAATGAAAAATGGAGAGGAAATATATGAAAAGGAGATGAAGCAGAGTTGATGATATAGGTAGATAGAGAATAAGAAGAAAATAGAAGATAATTATATAGTGTAAGATGTATTTTGTATTTTATAGTTACTGTATGCGATAGGAGGTTACTGTATACTGAATTTACTCAAGGAAGGTGGTGGGTGGAGGTATACTGTATTTTGTATCATTGTATGAGGCGGGAAATTACTGTATTATATATCATGTAAGGTAAGAGGTTAATGTATTTTGTAGCTACAGGAGGAAGAGAAAGATTACTGTATTTTTTAGCTACAGGAGGAAGATTACTGTATTTTTTAGCTACAGGAGGAAGATTGCTGTATTTTTAGCTACAGGAGGAAGAAAAAT
>NC_051397.1:4287106-4292806 GCF_015228065.2 Penaeus monodon
TACCCCTTTCCTTCCTTGACACCTTTTTCCCTCTACCTTTCCCCTCCCCCCCTCCTCCACCCTTTCCTTCGTATCTATTCTACCCTATTCTGGCCCCCCTTCCCGTCTCCCTCCTCCCTCCTAGCCTCTCACCCCACCCCCTCTCTCCCTACTCCTTGCCCCTGTATTCCCCCCCTCCCCTGCCACTCCATCCCTCCCCCTCCTACCCCAATCTCCCCCCCTCCCCTGCCACACCATCCCTCCCCCTCCTACCCCAATCTCCCCCCCTCCCCTGCCACACCATCCCTCCCCCTCCTACCCCAATTTCCCCCCTCCCCTGCCCCTCCATTTCCCCCTGGCCACTACCTTCCCCTCCCTCCCTCCCCCCCCCCTCCCTCCCTCCCTCCCTCCCTCCCTCCCTCCCTCCCTCCCTTTCCCCCCCTCGTACCCCAATTTTCACCGCTTCTGCCTCCAGCCTCTAAGTCTGAGGGTTTCTCCTTCTCTCATTACTCAGCTGAAATTCCTTCCATAATGAACACTCTGCATTGCACGTGCAGTTGAGCCTTGCACAGCACGAAGGAGGTTATCGAATTGTCTTTAACGTTTGGGTACTTGCAAAGGAAAGAAATGTAACTACCAAAGAGATATATATATATGTATATATATATATATATATATATATATATATATATATATATATATACCCCACACACACACACACCACACACCACACACAAAACAAAACCCCACACAAAACACCACACACACACACACACACACACACCCCACGCACAACACACACACACACACACACACATATATTATACTATATAATATATATATATACATATATATATATATATTATATATATACATATATTATATATTATATATATATATATATATAAAATATATATATATATATTATATATATTATATATATATATGGGGCCGCTGTGGCCGAATGGTTAGAGCGTCGGACTCAAGACTGTCACGACGGCAATCTGAGTTTGAGGGTTCGAGTCACCGACCGCCCCGTTGTTTCCCTTGGGCAAGGAACTTCCCCTCGATTGCCTACCTAGCCCCTGGGGACCAAGTCAGCCCAAGTCAGTGCCGGGTTAAATAGAGAAGGTGACTCGGTAAAAAAAACCGGGCGGAAGGCAATGGCAAACCACCGCTCTAAATTGCCAAGAAAAATCATGGGAAACACATGATCGTCAAGGGCCCGCGGTGGTCGAAATGGTTAGAGCGTCGGACTCAAGACTGTCACGACGGCAATCTGAGTTCGAGGGTTCGAGTCACCCACCGCCGCGTTTTTCCCCTTGGGCAAGGAACTTCACCTCGATTTCCTGCCTAGCCACTGGGTGGCCAAGCCCGCTCAAGTCAGTGCTGGTCCCAAGCCCGGATAAAATAAGAGAGAATGTTACCTAAAAAGGTTAACACCGGCATCTCCGTGGAAAGGAACTGGGGACCCTACCAGTACTCACTCCAAAAGCATCACAACGTGAAAACTGCAGTTGAGTATCATCTGTGACCACGGCGGCTCAGAATGAACCTACCGTTAAATGATGATGATATATAATATAATATAAATATAGATAAATATAGAAGATATATATACACACACACACACCACAAAAATTATAGATATATATATAATAATAATAGAATATATAATATATATATACAATATTATAATGATATATATAGATAGATATAAAGTATAGATAGAGATTAATATTATACACACACACACACAACCCCACACACACACACACACACACACACACACACACACACACCCCACAACACACACACACACACATATATATCATATATATATAATATATATATATATAATATATTTTATAATAATATATATGTACATAAATATATAATAATAAAATATATATATAAAATATATATATATATATATATGTGTGGTGTGTGTGTGTGTGTTGTGTGTGTGTGTGTGTGTTGTGTGTGTGTTTGTGTGTGTGTGTGGTGTGTGTGTGGTGTGTGGTGGGTGTGTATGTGTGTGGTGTGGTGGTATATATATATTATATATAAAATATATATATATAAAATATATATATATATATATATATATATATGTATAAGTATATATATATATAATAATAATTATTATAAATATTATAATATATATACACACATATGTATATATATAAAATAAAATATATATTATATATATATATAAATATAATATAATATAGATATATATATATACTATATATATATGCAAACAGACCTTTAAAAGCGTTCGAAGGAAACAGCTGAAATATCCAACGCTTCGTCTCCATAAATCCCTCATCCTGAGCGCGAGCATCATACATGCAATATATGCAACACGACACGCACACACATTAGTCTGAGGGCCCTCCCCTCTCACCGCCGCCGCCCCCCCCCCCCCATAAAACCAGCAGTTTTTATATTCTTATCTGGTATTTTATTATTATATTTTTTTTTTTTAGGAATTTTTACCTATTTTATTTATTACATATTACTTTTTCTTTTTCATTAACTTGTTTTCTATATTAACTGGTTTATCATTTTTCCTATCGTTTTATTTATTATTTTTTTCATCGAAGAGAGAGAGAGAGAGAGAGAGATGAGGAAAGAGAGAGAGAGAGAGAGAGAGAGAAAGGAAGGAAGACAAAGGAAGACAGACAGACGGGAAAATATATAAAGATACATATAATTATAATATATATATATATATATATATATATATATATATTATATATTATATATATAATATATATATAATATACATATATACACCCATGACCGGATAAAAAAAAACACGATTTATTTTGGGAAGAAAAATTACCTCGTGTCACTATGTCACCTGAGGCAAGAAGCAACGGCTGCCAGTGACATCGAGTCGCGTGGTTAAATACACACCCGTAGATGCAAAAGACTGACGTTGACATATCTGCAGCCGGGGGTGGTGTGATGTCACGATGTTCGAATGTTGATATATTTTTGTATATTTATATAGATATATATATGTATTTTTTTTTTTCTTTCTTTTTCTCTTGTTTCTTTTTCTTTGTTTCTTTATTTTTATCTTTCTTTTATCTTTTTTCGTTCTTCTTTTTCTTTCTTTCATTTTTTCTTTCTATCTTTTTCTTTTCTTTTTTTCTTTTTTTTTTTTTTTTTTTTTTAAAGAAGGGTAGAGGAGAGGAGGGTTATTATCTTTTAATATATATATATATATATTTTTTTTTTTGTCTTTTCTTTGAGGGATGTATTTTTCTTTTGTTTTTTCTTTTTCTTTTGTTTGTTGTTGTTCTCAGGATAACATCGGACAGACAAATTAACGAAAATAATTATCCCCAAAAATCAGCACAGTAAAAAAAACACGAAACATCATCCTTTAATCATAACAATTTTTTTCCCTTTTTAGGTAAAAATAAAGAAAAAAAAATCATTATAACCTACTCTTCCCCCCCCCTTCTTTTCTCTCTCTCTCTTCTTTCTTTCTTTATATAAACGAAAGAGGAAAGAGGTTAATAAAGCAGTTAATTCCAAGATGGCCCCCTCCCCCCCCCTCCCCCTCCAGCGGTTGGCCAAAGTGTCATGGCCCACCGGAGTGCAAGGCGGGCCGAGCAGTCCATCACCACTAAATACCAGTTGCAGAGACGAATGTGCAACCCTGCAACTGTCACCCCCCTTGCAACCTCGAACCCAATGCCTTAACTACCACGTTGATTAGAGGTTGCAAGTGAGTTATTACTCTTCATATTTTTTTAGTCAGTTTCTTGTTGTTATGCATAAAGTTGTTATGCAGACGAACATAATGCAACCTGGAGTTAGGCGGTCCGGGTTGAGGGCACCGTTTCCAGTTTGTAATTTGTTTTTCAGGTACTCTCTCTTCTCTCTCTCTCTCTCTCTCTCCTCTTTTCTCTCTCTCTCTCTCTCTCTCCCCTTTTACCTCTTCCCTCTCTCTCTTTTCTCTCTCTTTCCTCCTCTCTCTCTCTCTCTCTTTTCTCTCTCTCCTCTTCCTCTCTCTCTCTCTGCTCTCCTCTTTTTCTCTCTCTCTCTCTCTCTCTCTCTCCGAGTTTGTAGTATGTCATTTAAATTTGCCCAAGTAATTTTCCTAGTAATTTCCGTAATTTGAACCTCTCGGTCTCCCGTAATGAAGCTTTTTGCCCCAAATTGCCTATTTATGGTGAATTAAGCCCAGCACTTTGAACGAGAGGTGGGCCCCAGAATCCTTTTCCCTTCTGACTAATTCCCTTCGATAAATCTTGTTATTAAGATGATAAAATCGGGCGGCTCGGGGGAATATGCGATTGGCCTTCTAGTGAATTTTGTCTGTCTGTCTGTCTGCCTGTCTCTTCTCTCTCTGTTTCTTTTTTTTTTCTCTCTTTCTCTTTCTCTCTCTTTCTCTCTCTTCCCCTTTTCCCTCTCTCTTCTCTCTCGCCTCTCTCTCTCTCTCTCTCTCTCTCTCTCCTCTCTCTCTCCTTCTTTTCTCTCTCTCTCTCGTTATTCTTCTTGTTTCCCTTTTCTCTGTCTCTTTTTTCTTTCTGTTCTTTTTTGCTAATCTATTCTTTCAATTCAATCGCTAATCTATCTATCCATCTATTATCTATGTATCTTTCTCCACCCACTTTCCCTCCTATCTCCCCCTTCACTCTCTCTATTCTAATTCATCATATTTCTTTTACTCCCCCCTCCCTGTCTAAACCCTCCCTCCCTCCCAACCTCCGACTCCCCCCCAACTCCCTACCTCCTACCCCCGCCTCCCCCCCCCCCGTCTCCCCTTCGCCGCGACGCCCCTTCCCCCGCCCTCCTCTCCCTCCCCTTCCCCTCCCCTCCCCCCCCCCCCCCGACTCCCTCGACGCCCACACAGTGTATCAGTCGGTCAGCTTCTCCAACAGGAGATTTACTCCCGGACGCAACATCGGGCATTTTCTCCGTTCAGTTTTAAGTGGGCGACGCATAACATTCCCTTCACTTGAGGTGGTCAGGGAAAAAAGGGAAGGGAAGGGAGGGGGGGGAAAGGGAAGGGAGGGGGGGAAGGGGAAGGGAGAGGGAGGGGGAGGGAGGGAGGGAGGGAGGGATGGTGGGAGAGAGTGGGAGAGGGGGAGAGGGGAGGGAGGGAGGGAGGGAAGGTGGGAGAGAGAGGGAGAAGGAGGGAAGGGAGGGAGGGAGGGAAGGTAGGAGAGAGAGGGAGAGGAAGAAGCAAAGAGAGACAGAGAGAGATTAAGGGAAGGAGAGAGGGAGAAGGAGGGAGAGAGGGCAATGAAGGAAGGTGAGAAAGAGCAGGAAGAGGGAGGGAACGGAAAGAAGGAGACAGAAGAAAATATTGGGAGAGAGAGAAGGAGATAAAGGGAAAGAAAGGGAAGGAGGGAGGACGAAAGAGAAGGAAGGAGGGAGAGGTAAAAGAAAAGAAAATGAAACAAAACAAAACAAAACAAAGAATCTCCACAGTTCATTTCACACAATCAAAACAATAATAAAAATAAATAAATAATGAAATAAAAAAAAACAAAATAAGGTAAAAAATTCTAAAAAAAAAAAAATAATAATAATAAATACAGATAAGAATATAAAAACTGCTGTTTTATGGGGGGGGGGGGGGCGGCGGCGGTGAGAGGGGAGGGCCTCAGACTAATGTGTGTGCGTGTCGTGTTGCATATATTGCATGTATGATGCTCGCGCTCAGGATGAGGGATTAGGAGAGAAGCGGAT
>NC_051397.1:4300406-4302906 GCF_015228065.2 Penaeus monodon
CCCTCTCTCTCCCACCTTCCTCCCTCCCTCCATCCCCTTCTCCCCTCTCCCCTCTCTTCCCACCATCCCTCCCCATCCCTCCCTCCCTCCCTCTCCCTTCTTCCCACCATCCTCCCCTTCCTCCCTCCTCCCTTCTTCTCCTGACCACCTCAAGGGAAGGGAATGATATGCGTCGCCACTTAAACAAACTGAACGGAGAAAAGGCCCGGATTGTGGCGTCCGGGAGTAAAATCCTCTGTTGGAGAAGCTGACGACTGATACACTGTGTGGGCGTCGAGGAGAGGTCGGGGGGGGGGGAGAGGGGAGGGGGGAAGGGGAGGGAGAAGGAGTCGGGAGAAGGGGCTGTCTCACGGCGAGGGAGGGGACGGGGGAGGGGAGGCGGGGGGTAGGGAGGTAGGAGTTGGTGGGGGAGTCGGAGGTTGGGGAGGGAGGGAGGGTAGCCAGGGAGGGGGAGTAAAAGAAATAGATGAATAGAATAGAGAGAGTGAAGGGGGAGATAGAGGAAATGGGTGGAGAAAGATACATAATAATAGAGGATAGATAGGTTAGCGATTGAAACTTGATGAATAGATTAGCACAAGCGAGCAGACGAAAAAAAAGAGGACAGGAGAAAGGGAAACAGGATAGATAGATAAACAGAGAGAGGAGAGGAAGGAGAGAGAGAGAGAGAGAGAGAGAGAGAGAGGGAGAGAGGAGAGGAGAGAGAGAGAGAGAGGAGAGAGAGAGAGATGAGAGAGAGAGAAAAGAGAGAGAAGAGAAAGAGAGGAGAAAAAAAGAAAAGTGAGAGAGTAGAGAGACAGGGCAGGACAGGACAGACAGACAAAATTCACTCGAATGGCCAATTCGCACTATTTCACACGCCCGCCCGAGTGTGATCATTCTGAATACAAAGATTTATCGCAAGGAATTAGTCAGAAGTGAAAAGGATTCTGTGGGCCGCCTGCTCGGTTGGCAAAGTGCTGGCTAATATCACCATAAAATAGGCATTTAGGCAAGAGGCTTCATTAAGGGCAGACGAGAGGTTCAAATTACGGACAAATACAGGGAAATTACTTTGGCAAATTATGACTACTACCAAACTCGGAGAGAGGAGAGAGAGGAGAGAGAGAGAGGGGAGGGAGAGAGAGAGAGAGAGAGAGAGAGAGAGACGGAGATGAGGGAGAGAGAGAGGGGGGAGAGAGGAGAGAGAGAGAGAGAGAGAGGAGAGAGAGGGTAAGAGGGGGGGGAGAGAGAGAGAGGATGAGAGAGAGAGGAGAGAGGACGAGAGAGAGAGAAGAAGAGAGAGAGGAGTACCGGAAAAAACAAATTACAAACTGGAACGGTGCCCTCAACCCGGAACCGCCTAACTCAGGTTGAATTATATGTTCGTCTGCATAACAACTTTATGACATACAACAAGCAATGACTAAGAAAATATGAAGGTAATAATAACTTGCAACCCTAATCAACGTGTATTAAGGCATTGGGTTCGAGTTTGCAAGGGGGGTGACAGTTGCAGGGTTGCCATTCGTCTCAGCAAACTGGTATTTAGTGTGATGGGACTGCTCGGCCCCGCCTTGCCTCCGGTGGCCATGACACTTTGGCCCAACCGCTGAGGGGGAAGGGGGGGGGAGGGGGAGGGCCATCTTGGAATTACTGCTTATTAACCTCTTTCCTCTTTTCGTTTAATAAAGGAAAGAAGAGGAGAGAGAGAGGAGAGAGAGGGGGGGGGAGAGTAGGTATTATGATTTTTTTTTTTCTTATTTTTACCTAAAAAAGGGAAAGAAAATTGTTATGATAAAAGGATGATGTTTCGGGTTTTTTTGTTACTTGTGCTGATTTTGGGAAATTATTTTCGTTAAATTTGTCGTCCGAGTTATCCTGAGAAAACAACAAACAAACAAAAGAAAAAGAAAAAAAAGAAAAAACAAAAGAAAAATACATCCCTCAAAGAAAAGACAAAAAAAATATATATATATATATTAAAAGATAATAACCCTCCTCTTCTCTACCCTTCTTTAAAAAAAAGAAAAAAAAGAAAAAAAGAAAAGGAAAAGATAGAAAGAAAAAAATAGAAAGAAAGAAAAAGAAGAAACGAAAAAACAGATAGAAAGGAAAAGATAAAAATAAAGGAAACAAAGAAAAAAGAAAGAAAAAGAAAGAAAGAAAAAAAACATATATATATCATATAATATACAAACATTATATCAAAACATCGAACATCTGAATGACCAAACCGGCGCAGGATGATGTCACCCGTCAGTCTGTGAAGTCTACGGGTGTGTATTTAACCCCACGCAGACTCGATGGCA
Source organism: Penaeus monodon (assembly GCF_015228065.2). Taxonomy (NCBI): domain Eukaryota; kingdom Metazoa; phylum Arthropoda; class Malacostraca; order Decapoda; family Penaeidae; genus Penaeus; species Penaeus monodon. Next base: position 4,302,698 of record NC_051397.1, read on the forward strand.
CTGGCAGCCGTTGATTCTTGCCTCAGGTGACATAGTTGAAACGAGTAATTTGCTTCAAAGTAAATCGGTGTTTTTTTTTTATCGGGTCATGGCTGTATATATGTATTATTATATATATATATATTTAATTATATCTATATATATATCTAATTATATATATATATTATATATATATAGATTAGTCTGTTCTGTCTGTCTGACTGTATGTC
>NC_051397.1:4310406-4312906 GCF_015228065.2 Penaeus monodon
CGAAGACAAGACTGAGCGACAATATCAAAGATATTTGCGGGCTGTCGATGGTATAAGTGGAAAGAAAAGCGTAAGATCGAGTTTAGTGGCGAAGGATGGTGGAGAGGTCCACGGCTGCTCAAAAATGAGCATACCGTTATTGATTGATTGATATATATATATATATATATATATATATATATATATATATATGTATATATATACATATATATATGTATATATATATACATACACACACACACACATACACACACACACACACATATATGTATATATATATTTTTTTTAACGGTAGGTTCATGTTTGAGCCGCCGTGGTCACAGCATGACACTTAATTGTAGTTTTCATGTTGTGATGCTCTTGGAGTGAGTACGTGGTAGGGTCCCCAGTTCCTTTCCACGGAGAGTGCCGGTGGTACCTTTTTAGGTAATCATTCTCTCTATTTATCCGGGCTTGGGACCAGCACTTGACTTGGGCTGGCTTGGCCACCCAGTGGCTAGGTAGGGAATCAAGGTGAAGTTCTTTGCCCAAGGGAACAACGTGCCGGCCGGTGACTCGAACCCTCGAACTCAGACTGCCGTCGAGACAGTCTTGAGTCCGACGCTCTAACCGCTCGGCCGCCGCGGCCTTATATATGTATGTACATATATAAATATATATATATATGCTATTCACCTATCTGTCTATCTGTCTGTCTATCTATCGATCGATCTATCTATCTATCAATCTATCTACTTATCTATCTATCTATCTATCTATCTATCTATCTATCTATCTATCTATCTATCTATCTATCTACCTGTTATATATATATATATATATATATATATATATATATATATATATATATATATATATATATTCATATTCATATTTATATATATATATGTATATATATATAATGGAAATATATATATATGTATATATATATATATATATATATATATATATATATATATATAATTTGTATGTATTAATATATAAAAATAAAAATAAACGGTGGAAGTTTACTGTGTCCATCGCCTCCTCCATCCCTTCCCCCTCCCAAACCCCCTCTTCCTTCCCCCTCCCATCCCCTCCCCCCATCCCCACCCCAGGCCCTTCCTTTCCTCCCACACACCCCCAGGTCTCCCCCCTCCTGGTTCTTCCTCCCTACCCCCAGCCACCTACCCCCCCCTATGTCCTTCTCTTCCCTCCCCTCTTCCCTGGTCCTTCATCTGCTCCTCCCACCCCCACCCCCACGTCCACGTCCCCCACCCCCACGTCCACGTCCCCCCCTCCCCCACCCCCACCCCCTCCCCCGACGCCGGCTGGAGGTGACACGCGGCGGCAGTGAGACCCCGGCGACATTGTGTTCGGGGGTCGCCGAGTGCCGGGGACGTACACGGAATTACTCACACGCCTTTTACCCTCCTCTCCCCCTCCTCTTTCTCTTTCTCAACCCTCTCCTTCCTCTCTTCCTACTCTTTCTCTCCTTCTCCTTTCTTCTTTTTCTTTTTCTCCTTCTCCTTTCTTTCATCTCTTTCTCTCTTTCTCCCTTCTTTCATCTCTTTCTCTCCTTCTCCCTTCTTTCTTCTCTTTCTCTCCTCTCCCTCCTCCTTCTTTTTCCCTCCCCTCTCCTCCCTCCTCTCTTTCTCTTCCCCCTTTCCTTCCTTCTCTTTCTCCCCTTTACCCTCCTTCTCTTTCTCTTCCTCCCTTCTCTTTCTCTTTCCTACTTTCCCCTCCCCTCCTCCTTCTCTTTCCCCTCTCCTCCTCCATTTGTCTTTTGTTCCCTCGTCTCCTTCTTTCTTACCGTCTCCTATCTTTTCTTTCTCTCCCTTTTCCCACTATCTTTCCAACGCTCAGCAATCCTTTTCTCTCTCTCCCTTCTCTTTCCTTTTCACCATCTCCTGTATTTATATCCTTTCTCTCGCTCCTTCTTCTCCTTCGCGTCTTTTGTCCTTTTCTCACCAGTCCTCCCTTCTCCTCTATCCGTTTCGCCCTCTCTTCATCACCTCTCCTTTCCATCTTATTCGCTCACGCTTACTAACCTCCCTTCTTCATCTTCGTCCTCCTCCTTCTTCAACCTCCCTTACTCATCTCACTTTTTCCTCCCTTCCCCTTCTCACCCCCAGTTCTCTCACCCTCGCGTCTTCCCTCCTTCCTTCCCCCTCTCTCCCTTCTTTTCGCCCTTCCTTCCTCTTAACCCTCTCTACTCTTCCTTTCCCTTCTTTTCGTCCTTCCTTCCTCCTCCCTCTTCATCCCTCTCTTCCTCCTCCCTCCTTTACCTCCCTTCCTCTTCCCCTCTTCGTCCTTCCTTCCTCCTCCCTCTTTTACCTCCCCTTCCTCCTCTCTCTTTTACCTCCCTTCCTCCTCCCCCTTTTACCTCCCTTCCTCCCTCTCTTCATCCCCCCCTTTCCTCCTCCCCCTTTTACCTCCCTTCGCCCCCTCCCCCCCTCTTCCCCCACACCTCGTTCTCAATACTATCGAGAAGTTCACTTTACAGGGTGACAAGACAGGG
>NC_051397.1:4342906-4345406 GCF_015228065.2 Penaeus monodon
GGATCAGCCGCTCTTTGATATCTAAATCTCTCTGTTTTTAGCTAATTCATCAATATATTCTTTTTAATAAGAAAAAAAATCGTGGGTCTCGTTCAGTAGGCTTATAATGGTCTTTTTTTATTATTATTATTCTTATCCTACTTAATAAAAAAAAAAAAAAAATGTTTACCACGAGAGTTGAATACCAAATATCCTCCGTCACGGCGTTTGGTGTCGATAAGGGCGGTGATCCTATTGTCATAGCAGGTAATCTTGATCCATGGAGGCTGATGCAGGAAGTGTTAAAAATGCTGGATGGTTTACTAAAGGATTTTGACCCACGGTCGAAAACAACGTAATGATGATTAAAAAAAAATGAATAAAAAAAAAAAAGAATGAAAAACATGATTATTAGCATCATTCTTTTAATGGTATCTAAGAACTAGGTTCATGTTTTTATCTTTATTTTTTACCCCACATATACTCAAGTGATAACCGACATTTTATTTTTTGTTTCACACCATCTATTCTGAGACAAGTCGTAATTTCCACTTCATAATGTCTTTCTCCTGTACACGAATGTTAAATATTCACGATGCTCCTCTCTTTAAAGTTCTTTTTTTTATTGTAGGCAGTCTATTAAAATGAAAATAAGAAAACACCCAGAGAAAACAAAGCACCATAGTATTTCCATTACAGCGGCCCTCTAGCGGCGCGCTGAGAAAACTACCTTACGTAGAGTTCACTGGATTTTTTATTATTATTATTATTTATGTATTTTTATTATTTTTTTTTTAAGAATCTTTAATGGTTAGTTTATGACATCCTCCAGAGGCCTAAGTCCGGGCCCCCGTCAGCTACACCGGCCTGGGGTGGCGGTTATGAGGTAAGACAGGTTTAGGTTACGCGCACACCAGTCAAAAGCTTTTCCTAGCCTCGCACAAAGACACTTTTCGAGTTCACAGTCAGTCAGGTTCTTCAACACACGGGTCAGCACGACTATCACTGGTGGCTTCCGCGGAAACCTCTCGAGGGTTCGGTTTTGTGATTATTAATTGTTTTTTCGCATTATTATTATTTTTTTTTTCCAGATACATTTTGTCCAGGAAGACCGGCGCGCCAGCACTGGGAGGTCCAACACAAACTTTACATTTGTCTATACTTTATATATCGTGGGCGCTGCCATGACTTCACGTTGCTAAACTTAGTCTGTATACTTGACATTATACACGCACAACGCGATCATGGTGCACACGCACACATGTACACGCACAGACATACACCCGCAAACAGCTGCTGTCGGTCCGCTCTTTGGTATACGCTCTACTAACAAGTAGTTTACGGACTATTTACACGTGCAATATACAACACAGTGTCGACCATGACACACCGTGCTTCCGGAGCTTTGTGCACGTCTTGGGGTCGCCCACGAATATTTATTTGCACTGGTAGCATTTTGATTGGCGAGAGAGGCCCGGTGACCCGCCCGGGCCCTCCTGGCCTTCCGCGGCCCGCCCTCCGGCTGACCTGGCCTCCCGTCTGCCCCGCGGCCCGGGTCACGGCCGCCGGCCCATCGCGAGGGAGCAGCGGCGGGAGGGGGAGGGCTAGAGGGGGCTGGAGGAGCAGACGGATCCACCGCTCAGGGCGTTGACGGCCACGAGGTGGGTGTGCAGGTGAGCGGAGGCGGCCCTGGGGGCCCGCCCTCACTTGTCAGAGAGTTTCAGGGGGTCCGGTAAGTCCGGACGCCGGTCCAAGCCGTTCACCATCTTTTCGATCGATTTGAGTTCCGACGCGACGTTCGCTGCGTGGGCGGCGGAGCGGCGGACGCCCTCCTCCAGGCGCGAGCCCGCCTTGGGGCTCACGGCCTGGAAAGCCGAGGAGCCGCCGAGGGGCGCCTCTCCGATCAGCGAGGACGAGAGCGTGGGCGTGATGCATGAGGACGACAACGACGAGGAGAGCGACGAGGACAGCATGGACGAGAGGGAGGCGGCCGTGGACGAGGGCAGGTAGGGCGTGAAGCGAGGCGGCTTGAGGCGGTCGGGCAGCAGCGGCGAGGGCGCGGCCGGCGAGGACGACGTGGGCGGCGCGGCGCTGAGGGAGCCGCTTGCGGTGCCGCTGCCGCCGCCGGACGAGACCGCGAGGCCGGCCAGCCCTTGGTAGTTGTGGGAGCCCAGGAGGTGGTGGCCGGCGCCCGCCAGCAGGTTGTGCGCCAGCAGGAGGTTGTGGGCCACGGGGAGGGAGGTCGGCGGAGTGAGAGGGGAGGAGCCGTGGGGCGGCGCCCCTGCGCCCGTGCCTAGCAGAGGTAGCTGTAAGCCGTGGGGGTTGAGGCCGGAGTTGGAGGCCCCGGGCAGCATGAGGCCGTGGAGGCCCGCCAGGCTCTGCGCTGCGCCGGGGTACAGCCCGTGGGGGTACAGGTACGGCAGGAGGTGCGGCGGCTGGAAGGGGGGACCCACGCTGATGTTGGGCGTGGGCTCCGCGCCCCCCGAGCCCGAGGGCTCGTCCTTCTCCGGCGCCGCCTTCT
>NC_051397.1:4350406-4352815 GCF_015228065.2 Penaeus monodon
GTGGTTGTGTGTGTGTTGTTGTTGTGTGTGTGTGTGTTGTGTGTGTGTTGTGTGTGTGTGTGGTGTGTGTGTGTGTGGTGTGTGTGTGGTGTGTGGTGTGTGTGTGTGTGTGTGCGTATATGTATGTATGTACGTATGTATATACACACATGTATATACATATAGATATATAGACAAATACAGATCTATGAACCACCTCATTATGTATGCAAGGATGAGTTTATTGTGAGGATTAAAATCCCGATCGGAGGCCAGAGCAACGAGCAGAAAATTCCCCGACGCAACAGATCCTTTATTATCACGTGGAACACCCCCCTCCCCCCTCCCCGTTATCCCCCACCACCATCCACCCCTTCTCCCCATCCCTCCACCCCCACCCACACCCTTTTCCCGAACTTGCAACCCCGTGCAACAATCCCGTTGGGGAGATTAGAGCTCCCCCCACCCCATCTCCATCCCCATATCTCTCCCTCCCTCCCACCCCATCCCTCTCTCCCCTCCCCCACCCCTCCCCCTCCCCCCTTCCCCCACCCCATCTCCATTCACCCCCTCCCCCTATCCCATCCCCATCCCTCTCTCTCTCTCCCCCCACCCCATCCCCCTCCCTCCCCATCCTCCCCCACGCTGTTGGCCGATTTTGCAACAATGAACTTAGCGTAATGGGCAAGACAAGCCGAAAATGCCCTGCTTTCGTGGCCGGAGAGGCGGAGTTCCTTCCCCTGGGGGGGGGGGAAGGAGGGATGGGGGAAGGAAGGAGAGAGAAGGAGGGATGGGGGGGAAGGAGAGAGAAGGAGGGATGGGGGGGGGGAGGAAGAGAGAAGGAGGGATGAGGCGAGGAGGAGGGAAGAAGGGAAGGAGGCGAGTCCTTTGCGTCCCTCGTGTGTGTGTGGTGGGGGGGGGGGGAAGGGGTGTTCTCTCTATTTATCTATCTGTCTATCTATCAAATTATCCATCTTTTCTACCTCTATCTTCATCTATCTATTTATCTATGTCTTTATCTTTCTTTCTCCTTCTCTATTCCATATGAATGTATGTATAAACGAACAGACACACAATTAATACGCAAAAAGAAAGAAAAAAAAAAGATAACAAAAATATATCAAAATTCATCAACAACAACAAAAAAAATCTTAAAAATCCACCAACAAAAACACACATAACCCTTCCCCCCCCCTCCCCTCCCCCTAAAACAATAACAGAAAGACAGAAAGAGAAAAAAGAACCCCCCCCCCTCTTAAAAATAACAACAATAACAAGATACAAAGAAAGAAAAAATTAAAAAAAAGCTATTTCTCATCCGTCCATTCCAACGTCACGAGGAAAATGTATCAAAACTCTGACACAATTTGCCAACTCCACCGAGAATGCAATCAAATGGACCTTGAAATTCGAAACGGGATCAGCTGAGACCACAAAGGGCATTTTCCACCAAAGAGCATTTCAAACTATTAGCTTTAGGTGCGAGGGTGAGAGAGAGAGAGAGAGGGGGGGGGTGCGAGTGAGTGAGAAAGGGTGTGAGAGGGAGAGGCTGCGAATGAGCGAGAGTGAGAGAAAGAGAGAGAAGAGAGAGAGAGAGAGAAAAGAGAGAGAGAGAGAGAGGGGAGAGAGAAAGAGAGAGACGAAAAAGAGGGGAAGAGGGGTAAGAGGGAGAGGGAAGAGATGAGAGAAGAGAAGAGAGAGAGAGAAGAGAGAGAGAGAGAGAGAGAAGAGAGAGAGAGAGAAAGGAGAGAGGAGAGAGAGAGAGAGAAGAGAGAGACGGAGAAAGAGAGGAAGAGGGAAGATGGAAGAGGAGAGAGAGAAAGAGAGAGAGAGAAGAGGAGAGAAGAGAGAGTAGAGGAAGGAGAGGAGGAGAGATCGATGAGTAGAGAGAGAGAGAGATAGAGGAGAGAGAGAGACCGAGAATAGAGAGAGAGAGAGAGGAGGGAGAGAGAGAGTGAGAGAGAGTAGAGAGAGAGTCACAGACTAGTAGATGATGGAAGGCATATGGTCATTCTTTGCGCTTGGGGGGGGGGGGGGATTGGGTGGGAATGGGGTAGGGATGGGGGGGAAGGTGGGGAGGACAAGATTGGGGATAGGGGAAGGTGGGCTGCGGTTGGGGGAAGGTGGGGAGGGCAAGGGTGGGAAAGGGGAGTGGAAAAAGAGAAGGAAAAGATGATGGAAAGAGGAGAGAACAACAAGGGGATAAAGAGGGAGAAATGAACATAGGGAGAACAGGATGGATAGATAAAGAGAGGGAGAAAGAAGAGAATAGAAAGAGCGAGCGAGCGAGCGAGAGAGAGAGAGAGAGAGACAGAAGAGAGAGAGAGAGAGAGAAAATGAGGAGAGAAGAGAGAGAGAGGGAGAGAGAGAGAGAGAGAGGGGAGAGAGAGAGAGAGAAGAAAGAAGAAAAAAAGGAAAAAGACGGGGAAG
>NC_051397.1:4352915-4355415 GCF_015228065.2 Penaeus monodon
AATAAAAAAAAATTTAAATAATAATAATAATAATAAAACAGCAAGAACAACAATAATAATGATATGGTAAAGAATAAGAATAAGAAGAATAAGATTAATAAGAAGAAAGAAGTAAAAGAAGAAGAAGAAGAAGAAGAAAGAAGAACAAGAACAAGACCAAGACCAAGACCAAGACCAAGAAGAGGGAGCAGCGGGCCAGGCCGCGGGGAGCCGCCTTGCCTGAGTGTGAAATCCCATCCCGCCCGGAATGAGGGGAGAGTCATCCGGAAGAATAGGTAGTGAGCCAGGTCGATAGTTCATAGTCTCGCTCCTTGGTTCCTCGCGATGAGAAGTGTGAAGCTAGACAATGAGAGGGCGTGGCTACCTGAGGGCTACGTGGGGGCTACCTGTGGACGACCTCCCTCGCACGCTCCTCGGGTCCGGTGAGGGCTATTTATGTAGGTGGTTTTTCTGTCTTTCTTTTTTTTTCTTCTCTTTGTTTCGCTTTCTTTCTCTGTCTTTCTCTTTCTCTGTTTTTGTCTCCCTCCCCCTTTTTTTCTCTTACTCTGTCTCTGTCTCTCCGTCTCTCTGTCTCTCTCTTTCTCTCTCTCACTCTGGGTTTGCTATTTAAAAATCTTATCATTTGAGTATATGTAGAATCTATCAACAAAAGCCTGTGTCTTGAAAGTAGTGTAATCTGGTATTCAACAAAATAAAGTGTACCGCGACTTGAGAACGTGTGCAGTCCGCTTTTACGAAAAATTTGTCTTGAGAACGTTCGTATTTTGGTATTAGGAAAACCTTGTGTCTTGGAGAGCGTATATGTCATAAGGAAAACTCTGTTTGGTTTTAATATAATTCCGTGTCTTGGAGACGTAGCCAGGCATTAAGAGAAGCCTGTGTCTTGAAGAGTATGAGTCATGAAGAAAACCTTGTGTCTTGGAGAACGCGAGTGTCGTAAAGGAAATTCTGTGTCTTGGAGAGTGTATGCCACAAAGAAAACCCTGCGTCTTGGAGAGTGTATGCCACAAAGAAAACCCCGTGTCTTGGAGAGTGTATGCCACAAAGAAAAACCCGTGTCTTGGAGAGCGTATGCCGTAAAGAAAATCCCGTGTCTTGAGAGGGAGCGCCGAGGACCGTCTTTCATGATGAAGTAACGCCGGCGATTTCTAAAGTGTGCGCGCACTGCAGCTCTTCTCCTCCAAGGCCTGTCATTAGTCCACTCCGTCAGACGTCGTAATCTCGTCTTCTTCCCAGATAACAAACATCAAAGCGCCAACGGACTCGCCCTACGAATGCTATTATCACGCCCCTTCAGATCTGCCGGCGAGTATCCGAGAGCGCCCGCTTTGACCAGTGCCTGTGTCCGCGTGTCCGTGTGTGTGTGTGTGTGTCCGCGTGTGTGTGTGTGTTGGTACCTCCCCTCCTCTTCCCAACCCCCTCCTCCCGTCCCTCAGTTATATATATACACATTTCGGTCGTGTCGTCCCCCCCCCGTCCTCTCTCTCTCGCCTCTTAATAAGAACGTTTCTTTGTGGCGTGACGAGGCCCCTGCAGCTATCTCCCGCCTGAATCTGCCGCCGCGTCGGGATGTGGGTCAGGTCCCCGCCCGCCTTGAGATAACCTCCTTCAGCGCCGCCCGTCGCAGTGGGGGCCCATACACACTCAATTGGTCATAAAGACCTCGCTAACAAGGGCGAACACTCGGTCGCCAGTTTGGTCTGGCCAGCCCTACTATTTGGTCTCAATTGAGCTAGATCTGGGCGTAAGTTCTTTCACTTTCCCCCCCCTGTTTCTCGGCACAATTTTCTCATCCAAAACAATTTTCCCCTCAGGGTCCTGGGTGACTTGCCGAGGGGAAAGGCCACGAAAATAACGTAACCTTTTCTTTCTCCCATTTAAGGGCTTATTTGGTGCCTGAAATGGGTGTATTTTGGGACGGCGGCGTCGGGAGTGTTAACAGAAAGGGACTTTTATGTCCTTTTAATATAGTGTCTTTTTAATTCACTATTACCGGAAATGATCACAAAGCAAACTAAATGAAAGAAAAATAATCCACACAAAAGGGAAAAGTAATATACACAAAGAAGAAGAAGAAGGAAAAAGAAAAAGACAGAAGGAGAGAAATGACGATATTAATAAAAAGCAAAAATAGAGAAATGCCTTTTCCTCCAATAAGATTTTCTCCCCAATGTGAATGCGCGGTCAAGATTGCCGTGTCATCACATATTCTTTTTTTCCCTGTGATTTTCAAATTAGTCTCATAACTCAGCGTCAATCAGCGGCGAAACTAAGATGTTGTCGAACGCTGAATTATGGGAAAGGAGGACAGTTGAAGAATTCGCCACTTTACGCTGTCAAAGTTGCATTTATTCTCTCTCTCTCTCTCTCTCTCTCTCTCTCTCTCTCTCTCTCTCTCTCTCTCTCTCTCTCTCTCTCTCTCTCTCTCTCTCTCTCTCTCTCTCTCTCTCTCTCTCTCTCTCTCTTTCTCTCTCTCTCTCTCTCTCTGTCTCTGTCTGTC
>NC_051397.1:4360415-4367915 GCF_015228065.2 Penaeus monodon
TCTCTCTCTCCTTCTCCTCCTTCTCCCTCACAACCCCTCTCTCTCTCTCCTTCTCCCTTTCCCTCACAACCCCTCTCTCTCCTCCTCCCTCTCCCCCCCCCCTAGCCACAAAGGGAGGCGGGGAGCGAAGGGCGGAGGGACAGGGAGCGACTTCCTGAGGGCGTGCTCCCCCTGTCACTCACAGCGACATCTCTGTGGTAGATATGTTCGTACTCAGGATGAACAATTTGGCTCCCTGCGTTATCAGTCGCCGCTCACCCAGCTTATGTGTAACGCCGCGACAGTTTGGCGGTGAGTGGGGGGTGGGGGGAGCGGGGAGGGGGGATGGGGTGATGTATGTGTATGTGTGTGTGTGTGTGTGTGTGTGTGTGTGTGTGTGTGTGTGTGTGTGTGTGTGTGTGTGTGTGTGTGTGTGTGTGTGTGTGTGTGTGTGTGTGTGTGTGTGTGTGTGTGTGTGTGTGTGTGTGTGTGTGTGTGTGTGTGTGTGTGTGTGTGTATGTGTGTGTGTGTGTCCGTGCGCGTGCGTGCGCGTGTCTGTGCGTGCGCGTGCGTACGGAGAGACCAGGAGTCCGGCCATGAAACTCAAGAACATTTCTCGTATCGCTAACTTCCACTTTCAGATGGAAACTCCTTGACTCAGCATAAGATAATCATAACCACAAACATCTGGATGGTCGATTAACATATCAGCCTTCAGGGAACAGTCGCCCTTGTGTGTGTTAGCCGTAAGCTCCCCCTATCTCGCCACAATCCACTGGAAACTGATGACCGACTTGCTTTTCCCGTTTTCTGTTCGTGTAATGACCCCCCGAGGCTGGCACATCCTAACTGTCAGATAAGGCTTGTTTATCGCCCTTATTGCGCCCTAACACAAGGGCAAATCTCCCGACAATCACAGGCGAGTGGCTTACGACCATAATTCTTCGGTTATCACTGATTCCAGCAGTTGATACAAGAAAATGAACTCGTCTTGACTTCTGGAATGGCCGGGAAGTGAAGATGCCTGGCCGAGAGAGAGAGGAAGAGAGAGAAGAAGAGAGAGGAGAAGAGGGAGGGGGGAAGAGAGAGAGAGAGAGAGAGAGAGAATCACAAAACATAGAAAGATCCAGAGAGAAGAAGGGAGAGAAAGAGAGCGAGAGCGAGACACGAGCAAAGAAAATGATTCTCCGGGAACGAATAAAAGAGAGAGAGAGAGAGAGAGAGAGAGAGAGAGAGAGAGAGAGAGAGAGAGAAAGATGGCGGAGGAGAGGGGGCGATGAGTCAGTTCATGAATACGTCATGCAGCCTGGCACTGAATGAGAGATGATCAAAGTCGTAATTCATCTTCATTCACTGAATAACCCCGCGGCGCCGACGGAGGGGGGGGGGAGAAGGGGGGGGGGGCGAGCCAGCTTTTTAATCACTGCGAAATTGGTATCCAGCTGGCGCCAGCTGGGTGGAGGGAGATGGGTAGAATAATTTTCCATTCAGGATGATGACAATAATAACAAAATTATGAGAATATTAATAATGTTGATGAAAACAATGATGATAATAGTGACGAAGATGATGATGATGATGATGATGATGATGAAAATGATACAAATAATAACAACACTAATAATAATAATGGTAATAATGATGGTAATAATAATAATAATGATAATAATAATAATAATAATAATAATAATAATAATAATAATAATAATAATAATGATAATAATAATAATAATAATAATAATAATAATAATAATAATAATAATAATAATAAACACAAAACGTGCTACAAACGTTAATCTATAATAATAACTAAGATTTATCAAGGAATATTTCAGATCGAGTGCCTTGCTTAACTGAATATTGCAATATTGCACAGAAGCACAGAATCTGAAAGAGGCAGTGTCATGGAATGTACCAAATGCATGGCGTCATGTGCTATTCTCCTTGTGCATGTTTTCAAATGCCATGCCATGCACACACACACACACACACACACACACACACACACACACACACACACACACACACACACACACACACACACACACACACACACACACACACACACTTTATTCCTTTCTATCCATTCCTCTTTCCTTTATTCTCCTCCCCATTCACCCCCAACGTTCCTCTTTCTTCCCCTTCCAAAATTTCTCCTTTTCCTTTCCCCTTTTCCTCACCCACGCTCATTCCCCTTCCTCCCCGCTTCTTCATCCGTACCCTTTCAGCTTCCCTTCCCATCACTCTTCTTCTCTTCCTCTCACCCCTACCCCCTTCCTCCTTCCTCTACCCCCATCCACCCTACCCCCTACCCCCCTTTCTCTCAACCCCCATCCCCCCTACCCACCCCCCCCCACCCCCTACCTACCCCCTTCCTCTCTTCCTCTCCACCCCACCCTTCCCCACCCCTTCCTCTCAACCTCCACCACCCCTACCCCCTACCCCCCTTCCTCTCAACCTCCACCCACCCCTACCCCCTACCCCCCTTCCTCTCAACCCCCACCCACTCCTACCCCCTTCCTCTCTTCCTCAGCCACCCCCATCCCTTCCCCCAGCCCCTCCTCCCATACACTATTTACAAGACTGGTGACTAAGACCCACAATTCATTTAGCCTTATCACTGTATTCATCTCGGCCCGGGGTCAATCCGGGGGCCTCGCTGGAATAAGGGAGAGGAGGCAGGGGAGAGAAGGGCGGAAGGAGGAAATTAGGGAGAGGACGAGAGACCGAGAGACAAAAAGATAAAGAGGGATGAAGAGTGGAAGTGAGAAAGGGAGAGAACGAAAAAGGGAAAGGGAAGGAGGGAGGGAAGGAGGGAGGGACGGAGGAAGGGAGAGGGAGAGAGAAAGAGAGAGAAAGAGTAAGAGAGAAGAGAGACAGAGAGAAAGATACAAAGAGACAATCAAAAACAATCAAACAAAACACTCAAAAAATCCCTCAAAAAAAAAAGAAACCAAAAACCAAAAAACCAAAAAACTGAGCATAAATCAAGCGTCGAGAGAGCAGCTGGATAATAAAGCTCGCCGACCAATTACGACTCCGGATGAGACGAGATACGTGTCCGGATAAGGCGTCGGCGAGCGGCGCGGAGGGGTGAGGCGGGAGGGCGAGATAGGAGAGGGGATAAGAACTGATAAGGGGGCCCGATAAGCAGCCCAGGGATGTCCAGCATGTGACTGATGGGGCTGCTTGTACTCTCCCGTCGACTGACTTGCTGTGTGTGGGTGTCTCCTCTCTTCCTCTCTCTTATTGCTCTCTTCTCTCGCTCTCTCTCTCTACTCTCCTTTTTTCCACCTTTCTCTTTTTTCTGTCTCTTTCCATCCTCCCTCTTCCTTTCCCTTTTCTTCCTCTCTTTTCCCTTCCCATCCCCTTCATCCCTCTCCCTCCCTCTCTCTCTCCTCTCCCTTCCCCTCCCTCCCTCTCTCTCTCCTCTTCCTTCCCCTCCATCCCTCTCCCCTCTCCCCCCTCCCCCTCTCCCCTGACGTGTTCCTGACGCCGTTTCCTGGGTGGGCTCGCCCTTCGTGCTGACGCTGAGTTCCGGAGACACTGCCTGACGTCGCGGGAGGAAGGGAGCCTGGCTGACGGAGGGAGGAGATGATGGCTGACGGAGGGAGGAGATGATGGCTGACGGAGGGAGGAGATGATGGCTGACGGAGGGAGGATATGATGGCTGACGGAGGGAGGAGATGATGGCTGACGGAGGGAGGATATGATGGCTGACGGAGCGTGGGCGGCGTGGGTGGCTTATATGATGACAGGGGGGGTGGGGGCTGACGGTCTTGGCTGACGGTCTGGGCTGACGACAGGCTGACGGCGCGGCGGTCGGGGTACCAGTTCGTGCGGTTTTCGATGGAGTGAGGATGGGCTACGGTGACAGATGATGTGGGTGTGGGGGGAGGGGTGGAGGGGGGGAGGGAGGGAGGGAGATAGGGAGATAGGGAAGGAGAGAAATAGGAAGATAGGGAGGAAGGGACGAAAGGAGGGAGGGAGGGAGGGAGAGGGAGGGAGAAAGGAAGAGGGAGGAGGGAGAAAGGAGGGAGGAGGGAGGGAGGGAGGGAGAGGGAGGGAGGGTGGGGGATGGCAGGTGTTCGCGGTGACTGCTATAAACGCAAGGGTTTACAAGCGTCGAAGAACATTCTTCTGCGCAGTCCCTGCTTCCCTTTCCTTAATCCCCTCCTACCTTATCCTTCCTTCCCCCTTCCCTATATCCCATCCCTCCTACTCTCTTCCTTATATCCCCTATACCCCATCCTTCTTTCTCCCTCTCTCCCTCTCCTTCTCCTCTCCCTTTTTCCTCCCTTCCTCTCTCTTTTCCTATCCCTTTCCCTCTCCTCTCTCTTTTCCTATCCCTTCTCCTCCTTCCCCTTCCCCCTCTTCTCCATCCCCTTACCCACACCCTTCCTCTCCCCTCCCTCCTCACCCCCCCTCCCCTCCCTCCTCACCCCCCACGCCCTCCCTTCCTCCCATAGCGTGCGTCGACCATCGAACACCATTGCGTTATGAGTAAACAAGGTAATTAGCGGTGTCAGTCTCCCTTATCGAATGACCTCCCCACTTATCGCACAGGAAAGTCACCTTCCGGTCCGATAGATGGCGTTAGTGGCGGCCTGCTTCCGTCGCCCCACCTGCTTGGCGAATGAGCAGCGGGATGCGCACGAAAAGGCGCCCCCCACCCCTTTGTTTCGACTGTCTTTTGTGTTTTGGTTTGTTTTTCTCTCTATTTTATTTATCTGCCTGTTTATCTGTTTACTGGGTCTTGTATTTTATTTATCTATCTGTCCACAAACACAACGTTTCCCGAATTTCGCCATCACCAGTTGCGTGCGCCCTTCCCTCCCTTCCCTCCCCTCCTCTCCCCTCCCCTCCCTTCCCTTCCCTCCCGCTAATCAAACCAGCTGGCGAAAACAGCTGGACGATGTCGATCAAATAACAAAAAACAAAAAACAAACCCTAATTAAGGCGAAAACGATACAGAACCCGATGATCCAGCGACTTCAGGGGAACACGCACGTGCAAAATATCCGGCGATCAGTCACGTGCGTGTTATCAGTGACGCGACCGTCCTGTTATCTCCCCTTAACGACGGTCAATCGACTGTGGATTCAGCTAATGACCCGCGATAAGGGAGAGATAACGGAGGGTGGCCAGGGGGCGGTTTTCGAACGGGGGGAGGAGGGAGGGGGGAGGAGGGAAAAGGATGGGATGGAGAGGAAGGAGGAATGGGAGGAGAGGAGGAAGAGGAGGAGGAGGAGGAGGAAGAAGCAAGAGGGAAAAGGATGAGATGGAGAGGAAGGAGAAAGGAGGAATGGGAAGAGGAGAGGAGGAGAGAAGGAGAGAATGAGGATGAGGAGAGGAGGATGGGGATGAGGATAAGGAAGGGGGAAGGAGAATGAACGAGGGAGAGGGATGGGCAGCAAAAGAGAAGAGAATGAAAGGGGGAAAGGGAAAGGGAGGAAGAAAAGGGAAGACTAATTTTAGAGAGGGGGAAAGATCTTCATCTCGTTATTAAAAAGAAAAGAAAAGAAAAGTGAAAGAAAATAGAAGGCAAACATAGACAACAAAATCGTCAATAGATAGTTTTATCACATAAGCCTATAAAAATGTCTTCGGTTGGTTGGGAAATTGTAACTATTTGTATTGCGTATATCATTTTTTGTTTTTGTTTTATTACGATCTCGTATTCATGGCTGACTGATCCTCCCTACGTCCCTACCACCCTCTCCCTCTCTCTCTTTCTCTCTCTTTTTTTTTTCTTTATCTCTCTCTTTCTCTTCTCTCTCTTCTCTCTCTCTCTCTCTCTCTCTCTCTCTCTCTCTCTCTCTCTCTCTTCTCTCTTTCTCTCCTCTCTCTCTCTCTCACTCTCCCACCCCCTCTCCCACCCCCTCTCCCTCTCCCTCTCCCTTCCTCGCCCCCTCCCCTCTCCCTCATACCTTACACCCCACCCACCTACCCACGCTCTGTACCCGCGTCAAGCAGGTATGTACAGGAAGAGGGTGCGCTACCCACAAAGCCACCGCCTCTGCTATCCCTCCGTTATCGCACTCATGTCCACCTCACTTCCTTGTGTCTTTGTAGCAAACGGGAAGAACAAAAAGCAAAAAAAAGACAATGAAAAGGGTAGGTTGATAAGGGAGAGAGGGAGGGAGGGAGGGAGGGAGGGAGGAAAGGAGGGAGGGAGGGAGGGAGGAAAGGAGGGAAGGATGAAGGGAGGGAGAGAAAGAGGAATAGGGACGAGGAAATAGGGAGGAAGGGAGGTGAAGTGGGAGAGAGAAGGGGGAAGGTGAAGAGGAAGGGAGATGAAAGAAGATGAGGAGGGAAGGAGAAGCGGGATGTGAAGAGAGAGAGAGAGAGAGAGAGAGAGAGAGAGAGAGAGAGAGAGAGAGAGAGAGAGAGAGAGAGAGAGAGAGAGAGAGAGAGAGAGAGAGAGAGAGAGAGGAGGTGACTTCTCCGATAGAATATACCTCCATTACTCTCGACTCCAAGTTCAACAAAACAAACAAATATCTCTTTAAGAAACAAGACTCTGGCCTCCAACGCAGGAAAATAAACTTAAACAAAAAAAAAAGAGAATAAAAAAAAAAAGATTGGAAGATAAAAAAAAGAAAGAAAAAAAAACAGAGAGAAAGAAGAAATACAGAAGAAAAGAAACGAAAAAATATGGATATATGGACCAAAGAGGAAAGAACAATTGCATAACAAATGCCTGACTTCGTGTACAATCTCTGTACATGAACAACCAACACCAGCGTGAACGTGGGGGAGCGGGGGGAGGGGGGGAGTGGGGAGGGGAGTGAGGGAGAGCACAAGAGGTGATTGGATAGAATGAGGGGAAGAGAATGAGGGAGGAGGAGGAGGGGGAGAGGGAGATCTGAGGGGAGTGTGAGAGAAGAGAGATGAGGGACGAGAAGCAACATCGTGGAGGAGGAGGGGAGAAGAAGAAGAAGAAAAAAAAATACGAAGAAAAAAGAATAACAAAAAAAGAAAAAGAAGAAGAAAAGACGAAGAAGAAGAAGACGAAGAAAAAGACGACGACGACGACGACGAGAAGAAGAAGAAGAAGAAGAAGAAGAAGAAGAAGAAGAAGAAGAAGAAGAAGAAAGATACGAAGAAAAAGAACACAAAGAAAAGAAGAAGAAGAAGAAGAAGAAGAAGAAGAAGAAGAAGAAGAAGAGGGAGGAGGTGGCAGGTGGTTCGTACATCAGTTATTCTATTTCCCGGTGGCGTTAACTGATACTTTGGGACTTGCTATCATCTCTCCCTCCTTCTGAATTAAGCGATGGCCATTCAGAAAGAGGGAGATGGGCGAAGGGCAGATCAGTCAATTGAAAAAAGGGGGGAGAGAAAGAAAGAAAGAGAGAGAAAGAGAGAAAATGAGAGGAGATGGAAAGTATAAAAGAAGAATGCGCGAGTGGATTTGCGTATGAAAATTTCTTTCTAGAACAAGGAGGAGAGGAGGAGGAGGAGGAGGAAAGAAGAGAATGAGAGAAGATGATGATGAGGAATAGAAGAAAAGGATAAAAA
>NC_051397.1:4372915-4385415 GCF_015228065.2 Penaeus monodon
GAGAGAGAGAGGTAGAGATAAAGAGAGAGAGAGAGAGAGAGAGAGAGAGAGAGAGAGAGAGAGAGAGAGAGAGAGAGAATGAGAGAGAGAATGAGAGAGAGAATGAGAGAGAGAATGAGAGAGAGAAAGGAAGAGAAAGACAGAGAGAGAAACAGACAGACAGAGAAATAGACTCACAGACACAGAGAGAAAAAGAGAGAAAACGAAAGAGAGCGACTGAGAGAGAAAGTCAAATGAAGATTTATGAATACATGTACATGCGCGCACACGTAAATTCCGAATAAATTACGTTCACTTGACATCCTCAGTTCCAACTTTTCGCATGGAAGCACAGTAAACTGCCTAGAAATAACGTATCTTATTGCGAGTGAATCAGCGGCCCCCGAGGAATACAAAACGATCGGATATTTATCATCGGACGGCTCGGCGCATGCGCAGGGGACCACCGACAAGGCGAGAGCAATCCGTCAGGCTCAGGCCATGGCATGAAAGCCCGAGCCGAAAACACACACGACGGGGCACTCTAAAAATACCGGCGGGGAGAAGAAAAAAGGGGCGCCGGCAGTTAGCATTGCCTCGTTTTTGATCTGAAGGGCGGTGCATGCGCAACTGAGAACTCTATTTATGATTAGGCGCTGCGCTATGAGGGGGAAAAAGGGTGGAACAGATAACAGGCGAGGTGGGGGAGAGGGGGGGGGAAGGAGGAGGAGGAACGGGGGAGTAATATATATGAAACATGTGTAATGTGTTTGTGTGTGTGTGCATATGTGTGTGTGTGTGTGTGTGTGTGTGTGTGTGTGTGTGTGTGTGTGTGTGTGTGTGTGTGTGTGTGTGTGTGTGTGTGTGTGTGTGTGTGTGTGTGTGTGTGTGTGTGTGTGTGTGTGTGTGTGTGTGTATTTCTGTGCGTGTGCGTGTGTATTATGTTTACTTCAAGATCAGCGAACATTACCAAAACACACACAAAAAATAATAATAATAAGCCAAAGAGAAATACCGAAAGAGAGACGCAGCGAGCGAAAAGCAGTGAAAGAAAGAGAGAGATTAGAAGAGAGGCGAGGGGAGGGAGAGACAGAGAGAAAGAGAAAAAAGAAATTATCCATAAAAAAGGGAAAAATCGCCTCGGGTCCCCTGCGTCGCTCCCGTCAGCAACCACAACAGGACTGCAACCGCATTGCTACCGATGCGGAACAACGATGAATCAGATAAATTAATAACACTCCCTCCCCCTCCCCCCTCCCCCTCCCGTCTCCCCTCTTATCCCTTACATTTTCCCTTTTCCCTTTCCTGCCTTCTCTCTCCTCTCCCCTCTCCCGTCTTCTCTCTCCTCTCCTCTCTCCCGTCTTCCCTCTCCTCTCCCCTCCTCCTGTTTCCCCTTCCCTCTCCCCTCTTATCCCTTACTTTTGTTCTCCTCTCCCCTTTCGCCCCCCTTCTCCCTCTCTCCTCCCTTCCTTCCCATCTCCCTCTTTCTCTTCCCCTCCCATATCCCTCCTCCTCTCTTCCCCTTCCCTCCCCCCCCCCACCCTCATTTCTCCCCTTCCATACGGCCCATAACCCTGGTAGTGATCACAGGCGTTTCAGACACAAAGACATTTGCCTCACTTGGACCAAAACAGTGCAGATGCGATGCTCGGGTCTGGGTCATTTTCCCGACCATTTGTTAGCGCCGGATCCTGTGAGAGAGAGGGGGGAGGGGGAAGGAGGGAGAGGGATGGGGGGGATGGGAGGGTGGGGGAGGTGGAGGGGGTGGAGGGTTGATGGGAGGGTAGGGGATGGGAGGGTGGATGGGTTGTAGGGAAGGATGGGGGGGGGAAGGAGAGGGTAGGATGGAGGGTAGGGGAGGATGGGGGGTGGGAGGGTGGATAGGCGGGAGGGAGGGAAGGGGACGTGGGGGAGAGAGTGTAAGTGGGGGAGGAGGAGGGGAAGAAAGGATGGTGGAGGGAGGAAAGTAAGGGAGATGGGAGGGAGGGATTGGGGAAAGTTGGGGTATTGGTGGGAGGGGTGAACTCTCTGCAGGATAAGGGAGAAAGAGAGGGAGAGAGAAAGGGATAGACAGAAAGAAAAGTGACAAAAGTGAATATAATCTCTCTCTCTCTCCTCTCTCTCTCTCTCTCTCTCTCTCTCTCTCTCTCTCTCTCTCTCTCTCTCTCTCTCTCTCTCTCTCTCTCTCTCCCTCTCTCTTTCTCTCTTTCTTTCCCCCCTCTCTCTCTCCCTGCCCCCCTCTTCTCTCTCCCTCCCCTCCGTCCTCTCTCTCTCCCCAACGCAGGAGGCAAAACGCACTCTCTGTGTCTCGCGACCGCGCGCACGTCTTCATTATAAAACATTAAAAGTATTTTTACGATTTTCTAATGGTCATTTTCGTAACATGGTTAGAACACCTGCTGCCTCATGCCCTTGCCACAGGAAACGGTAATTATTCGCAAACGTTAATATCTACTTGTAAAAACCGACGAGACTGATTTATCGCCCAATAAAACC
Organism: Penaeus monodon; assembly: GCF_015228065.2. Lineage (NCBI taxonomy): Eukaryota > Metazoa > Arthropoda > Malacostraca > Decapoda > Penaeidae > Penaeus > Penaeus monodon. The sequence goes on from NC_051397.1 coordinate 4,375,391, forward strand.
CACATGAATAATAGATCAATAAAATATTAATTTGTAATTCATTACCTGGATCTCCGCCTCCTCCACCCCCCTCCCCCCGCCCGCCCACTATCAGCCCCCACCTTTTCCACTCCAATGCCCCCCTCTCCCCTCCCTTCCTCCCCTCCCCTCTCCCCTCCCCTCCTCCCCTCCCCTCTCCGACTTCTTACGAAAATAAATAATGGATAAATAATAAAAGATGATAATAATGGAAAATAAAAATGCAATGTGATTTCGAAAAAAAAAAAAAATTACTCTTATCATGTGCGTAGCTGTAATAACGATGATATGATGATGCTCATATAATAACAATAATATCAATAATCATAATCATAATAGTCATAATAATAATAAACATAATGATAGTTATAACGATAATGATAATAATAACAATAACGATAAAACAAATGATGATGATGATAATGATGACACTAATAATAATAATGATAATAATAATAATAATAATAATAATAATAATAATAATAATAAAATAATAATAAAAAAATAGTAATAGTAGTAATAACAGTAATAACAACAACAATAACAATAATAATAACAATAACAATAACAATAATAATAATAACAATAAAAAAAATAATAACAATAATAATACGAAGACATATAAGACGGAAAATCAAATACAAACGAAGAATTATTGAGAAGACAACTAAGAAGCAAGAGACGAAAAAAACGAAAAATATGCATGGAAAAAAAATCGAAGAAAATGAAGCAACAGGAACACAGCAAAGAAAAAAGACGAAAAAGAACAACAACAAAAAAAGGAGAGACCACGAAACAGGAAACGAAGAAGAACAAGAAAATCCTTCCACGTTATCCTTCCTTCCCTCCTTCCAACCCTCCCACCCACCCACCTCACACCACACCTATCCACCCCCCACCCCACCCCCACCCCAAACAAAAACAAAAACAAAAAAAAAACGGAAAAACGAAACCGACCAGAAGAAAGAACTGGGGAACCTGTCAATCAACACCTCCGTTGCGAGCTTGTCAAACGCTCCACTTAGTGTTTACAAGCCACTTAACATTAACGACTTCAGGCAAGTGCAGTAAAAATAATTGGCGCAGTGTTCCTCGGTCCTGGCTGTTAGCGGCTCTCGACACACACCTGCCCCGGTCTCCGCCGTCGCCGCCGCTGTCTGCGTGTGCGTGGGGCGTCTGTGTACGTACGCGGCCGTCGTGAGTATACAGACGGGTAGGTGAGGATGGGACTGGAGGTTCGTATACATGTACGTTGGAGGTGTAAAGTATACACAGGCAAACATGCGCGCAAGCATACGTGCACACTCACATGTGCACGCACACACGCTTACACGCACACGCACACGCGCGCGTACACACACACATACACACAAACACAAACACACACACCGCACACACACACACACACACACACACACACACACACACACACACACAACACACACACACACACCAATTTCGAACACCGTTTATGGATATTCTCATGCAAAGTCCACGAGCGAAGAGACGCAAGCACGTAATTGTATGCAAATGTCCACGCAATGTGCGCCGCCTCAGACTTAACTTGCGTCAGATGAAATGGATTCTCTTCTAAATGGTCACGATACATAACATCTGCACACACACACACACACACACACACACACACACACACACACACACACACACACACACACACACACACACACACACACACACACACACACACACACACACACACACACACACACACACACGTCATCTATCAGGTCGTGTTCCTGCTTTATCGACATACCTATCTATTTATTTACCATTACCGCGTTTATCATAAATACTGTTTTTATCATCACTATTATCATTTCAAATTTCCACGACCAATCATCATTGCTATCATCATCATCATCATAAATTCCATGACAACGAGTGAATCATCGCTATCGAGGTAAACATACCAACAATAATTATAATAATCAAAAAATCTTGTTAATCATTTGCGGAAAATTCGACCTATCGAGGTAAACATAGCAACAATAATGAAAAAAAAAATGTTAATCATTTGCGGAAAATTCGACCTATCGAGGTAAACATACCAATAATAATAAAAAAAAAATGTTAATCATTTGCGGAAGATTCGACCTATCGAGGTAAACATCCAACAATAATAAAAAAAAATCCTGTTAATCATATTCGGGAAAATTCGATCCACATTTCAGTTACGAAAAGTATCATTTTACAAAAGACAGGGAGTTGCTATTTTTAGAATATCTCTCGTGTCCGGATAAGCTGCTCGGGTGATGCTTGTTAGAGGCACCAACGGCGAGATCAGTTCGGATGAGAGAAACGCGAATTAGAATATTATCTTTGAGTAAAAAGAGGAAGTGCGTTTTTTTTTTTCTTTTTTTTTCTTTTTGTAAAAGCTGAACCGGGGGGGGGGGGGGCGGAGGAGAAGGAGGGGGAGGAGGGAGAGAGGGAGGGAGGGAGGGAGGGAGGGAGGGAGGGAGGGAGGAGGGAGGGAGGGAAGGAGGGGATGGGAGGGAGAGGAAGAGGGAAAGGGAGGGAAGGAAGGAGAGAGGGAAGGGGGGGAGGGAAGGGAGAGGAAGAGGGAAAGGGAGGGAAGGAAGGAGAGGGGGATGGGGGGGGAGGGAAGAGCAATTCGCAATGCTTATGTCATTTTTCTTTATTTCGTTTCTTTCTTCTTCTTTTCTTGTCTTTCTTTTATCTTTCTCTTCCCCCTCTTTCCATCCTGCTCTCTCTTCTTTCGCTCTTTCGTCTCCCTTCCCTTCAGCGCGTCCCTTCTCTCTATTTTCTATCCATCTCTTTCTCTCTCTTTCCCCTTTCGTCTAGTCGTGTTCTCTATTTCTTTTCTCTCCCCCTATCTCTCTCTTTCCCTCTCCACCCTCCCTCTTCCTCTACCTCCCTGCCCCCCTCTTCCTCCCTCTCTCTCCCTCGCGACCTACCTCTTCTTCCCCCTCTCCCTCCCTCCCTCCTTCCCTCTTCCTCTCCCTCCCTCTTCCTCTCTCTCCCTCCCTCCCTCCTTCCCTCTTCCCTCTCCCTCTTCCTCTCTCTCCTTCCCTCCCTTCCCCCCCACCATGCTCTTCTTCCCTCCCTCTTCCTCTCTCTCCTTCCCTCCCTTCCCCCCCACCATGCTCTTCTTCCCATCCCCCGCACACACACACGAGCGGCACTCAACTCGCTCGGTTTCCGCCAAACTCTTTTTTTTTTTTTTTTTTTTTATTCTCGTAAGCTATGTCCCTTTCTCTGTGCCGACACCCTAACTTTGTTTTCTTTTTTGAGGGTGCTTACGGAGAGGGTAGGTGGAGGAGGGGGAATAGGAGGGAAAGGAGGGAAGGAGGAGAGGAGGAAAGAAGAAGGAATGCGAGGGAAAACAGGGAGGAGGAGGTAATGGATGAGGAGATGAAATAGAAGTGTGTGGGGGGGGGATCACTCAGACATATAAAACAAATGAAATAAACAAATAAAACAAGACAGTCCTCCTCCACTTCCCTCCTTCTTTCACCCTCCCTCCCTCCCTCCTTCACCCTCCCTCCCATCCTTCCCCCCTCCCTTCCCTCCTTCACCCTCCCTCCCATCCTTCCACCTCCTTCACCCTCCCATCCTTCCCCCCTCCCTCCCATCCTTCCACCCTCCTTCCCATCCCTCATTCCCTATCTCTCCCTCTCCCTCTCTCCCTCCCTCTTTGTAACGTAACAAGTGATGGATGGTTTAGTAGTGTGGTTGGGAGTCTCTACACACTGTAATTGCTCTGTCACATGTCACTGTGATGGAACTCCGATAGCCCTTATCACTGAAGCTGCCGCGTGGACGAGACCTCGGGCGGAGGAGGGGAGAGAGAGCGGGCTTCGTGTGCGTGTGTGTGTGTTTGTGTTTTGTGTGTGTGTGTGTGTGTGTGTGTGATGGAGAGGGGAGAGGGAGAGGGAGAGGGAGAGGGAGAGGGAGAGAGGAGAGAGAGAGAGAGAGAGAGAGAGAGAGAGAGAGAGAGAGAGAGAGAGAGAGAGAGAGAGAGAGAGAGAGAGAGAGAGAGAGAGAGAGAGAGAGACGGGGGAATGGTTGGGGTGGAATGACAGAAAAGAATGCGAAAACTGAGACAGAGAGATTAAGGAGGTAAATAGGGAGCGAAAGAAGGAAAGATTGAGCGATAACCAGAAAGGGGGACAAAGAGAGAGAGAGAGAGAGAGAGAGAGAGAGAGAGAGAGAGAGAGAGAGAGAGATTGACCCAGAGAGAGAGAGAGAAAGACAAAACAAAGAGAAGAGGAGAAGAGAGGAGAAGAAGAAAAGAAGAGAGACAGAAGATAAAAGAAGAAATGAGAAAATAGACCATTTATTGGACACTAAATTATCATCGTTATTATTTCATTTACCATTATCATCAATATTATCCTTATTATTATCATATTTCTAAGACTTTGATGGAGGAGTTGATGCTAGTGTCTCGTCTGCGTGTGGGTGTGTGATGTGAGGAAATGCATTGTTCGTGTTTAAAAGAAAGCTTCCATCCTTTGATCATCTGAGCTCTTGATGCCTTGCGCAGCATCTTCTTCTCCCGGTGACGAATTTGTCTGCGAGAACCAGGAAGGATTTTTATCGCAATCGTCATTTCTAAAGCGATTTCCCCTTTATCTTCTCGATATTTTGAGGGTGTGGGGGAGTGGGGGAGTGGGGGAGAGTGGGGAGGGGGAGGGGGAGGGGGAGGGGGGAGGAGGGGGAGAGGGAGGGGGAAGGAGAGGGAGGGGAATGGAGAGAGAGAGAGAGAGAGAGAGAGAGAGAGAGAGAGAGAGAGAGAGAGAGAGAGAGAGAGAGAGAGAGAGAGACTGAGATACAGTAACAGACAGAAAAAAAAATAAAGACAGAGAAACATAGACGAAAAAAAAAAGAAAAAAAGACCTCCATAGTGACCCCTACACACACACACACACACACACACACACACACACAAACACACACACACACACAAACACACACACACACAATTAACATTAACACCATTAGACCGCTAACTAACCAAATGGCCATTATATATACACACCTCATTTGTAATACCCTCATAGAACCAAGCGGCAACCGGCCTTAGCCAATCATAACTAAATAACTAATAAAAAAAAAAAACAGGTGTTTCAAAATAGGGTTCTCATGACGACTAGATTCTCATGCATGACACGTGACGAAACGCGCATGACCGTGAATGTTTTTGATAGCCTTTTTTCCATTATCTGTTCCGTTTGTTTACATCGGTTTCACAATAATGAGATGAGTTACTGACTCCTACTGTTCATGTGATAGCTCTTTGAAAACTCTTGCGCTGAAATTCTGTAACTGTCATCAATAGCGGTCTGTCAAATTGACATTTACATTATTGTTGTAATAATAATGATAATAATAATGATAATAAGAATCATCATCATCCCTATCATCATTATCATCATCATCATTTTCATCATTATCCTCATCCTCATCCTTCACTTCCACCTCACCATCACCATCACCATCACCATCACCATCATCATCATCATCATCACCATCATCATCAAATGTAGCCACGTACGTACATTTTAGTTTAACATTTGACACACATACACAGACACACACTTGCAGGTGACACCTGGGCCACGTGACACCGAGGAACATCTGTCTCGCTGTTTTGTCTTTGTTAACAAGGACGTTCTCGCGTAGCGTACGAAGCTCCCTCTCTTATTGTCTTTGGTCACTGTGGTATCCATGGGGATTAATATTTTTTCTTTTCTTCTTTGCTTCTTTCCTTTCTATATTTCCGTTTTTTTTCTTCTTCATTTTCTATGTTTTCTTCTACTTTTTATTTTTCTGTTATTTTATCTTTCCTCTTCCATATTTTGTTTTCTTTTCTTCTCCTTCTCTTCTTTCCTCCTCTCTCCTCTCCTCTCCTCCTCTCCTCTCTCTCATCATCATCATCATATATCTTCATCATCATCATCATCACCATCATTCACATCATCTCTATATCATCATATCATTCATCATCATCACATCTCTCATCATCATCATCATCTCTTCATCATCATCATATCACATCACATCTCACCATCACCATCACCATCACCATCATCATCATCATCATCATCACCATCACCATCATCACCATCATCATCATCATCATCATCACTTCCCTTCTTCCTACTCTTTTATTTCTTACTCTCATTTCAATTATTTCAATATTCATATTTTTTATCATCACATACTTATCGCGATCTAAGCCAGCACGGTCGTTAGCGTCATCATTGCTTGTTATCACTTTTATCAATGATAACGATAATAACCTTTGCATTCTTTCTCAATTATTCTAATTTCCTCGTCGATATTGGTAAAATAAAATCGGTATTTGCTTTACACTTACATTTCACTTTTTTTCTTTTTTTTTTTTACAATCGAATTTATGTTTTTTTTTTATACAATCAAAATTTTACGTTTTTTTTTTTAACATTCAGATTTCACTTTTTTTTTTTCTTTTTTTTCCAGATTTTATTTATTTATTTTAGATTTCACGTTCTTCTCTCCCCCCCCCCCTCCCCCCCTCAGAATCTCTCCCTTGTGGGCGTAGAGAAAATATTTTATCCGTAATGTAACTCATACTCGCTGCCGTAACCAAACATTTTACGAAAATGACTTGATCAAATTATATAAATAAATTAATTAACAGATTCAAAAAATATATACATATGTATTTAAACAAAAGAAACATCCAAAATTATATTACACTTCCACAAGAAACCGAAAAAATGCGCCTCCCCCTCCCCCCCCGAAAAAGAAAGAAAGAAAGAATGAAAGAAAGAGAGAATTTAAAAAATATGATAAAAGTAATGGAATGAAATGAACGAATAAATAAATAAGTAAACAAATAATACGAAAAACATCAGAAATTCCTTACCCCCCCCCTCAAAAAAAAAAAAAAAATCCATATCTACTAAAAAAAAAAAAAAGTAATAACGAAAAAAAAAAGGTACTTAATTGCAACACACTTTGGTAAATTCCTTTCCCATTGAGTTGCAAGAGCAGCCATAGTTAGGACTCGCTTGCCAGGGAACTTATTCACACCTAAACCTTATGGCTTCCGTGCATTGTGAACCCTGAAAAGCTGGACTAATATGATTTTACTTGTGTGTTTTCTTGTGTATATATATGTATATATATATATATATATATATATATATATTATATATATATATATATATATATACACATATATATATATATTTTTTTTTCTTTTTTTAGTGCTTGGGTTTTTGAATAATGCGTCTATTTTCGGATTCTGTGTTTGTGTGTTTTTCTTTTTTTTTCTGTGTGAGTAGTGGTTAAAAACAGTGATAATGATAAAAGAAAATGAGAAAAGAGAGAGAGAGAGAGAGAGAGAGAGAGAGAGAGAGAGAGAGAGAGAGAGAGAGAGAGAGAGAGAGAGAGAGAGAGAGAGAGAGAGAGAGAGAGAGAGAGAGAGAGAGAGAGAGAGAGAGAGAGAGAGAGAGAGAGAGAGAGAGAGAGAGAGAGAGAGAGAGAGAGAGGAGAGAGAGAGAGAGAGAGAGAGAGAGAGATTACATAAATGAATCCATACTTTATACTCTGAGGTGTGAGAGTACAGCTCAGTGGCTGCAAGACCACTGGTTGCTGCATATATTAAGAAAAGAGAGAGAGAGAGAGAGAGAGAGAGAGAGAGAGAGAGAGAGAGAGAGAGAGAGAGAGAGAGAGAGAGAGAGAGAGAGGTAGGGAGGGAGGAGGGAGGGGAGGAGAGAGAGAGGAGAGAGAGAGAGAGAGAGAGAGAGAGAGAGAGAGAGAGAGAGAGAGAGAGAGAGAGAGAGAGAGAGAGAGAGAGAAGAGTTAAAACTGTGCTTCACGGAGCTTAAAAAAAAAATCGGCGCGATTTTATACTACGCGATCAGCCACTTTAATGGAAAATACAGGTTGATGTATATATAAATTTTATTAGATATTGGCGTATGTTGATTTATTATGCACGTGAATCGCGATGAAGATGGATAGGTGTTTTATTTTATCGTCTGTCATAAATCGATAATTACGTATATGGCCAGCCAGATAGACAAATAGATAGATAGATAGATAGATTGACAGATAAATAGATAGACAGACAGATGAATAGAGAAATGAAATGCAAGGAATAGGTAATCACACAGACAGACTTATAGGAAGAGACATAAAACACACACACAAACACGACCCCTGAACCTTCCCTCCTCATCAAATTCCAAACAAACAAAGCCGTAACAGCAAACACACAACCAAACAGAACGCGACAAACAAACGACAAAGACAGCAAACAGGGCAACGAGGACTCCTCTCTCCAACACCTACCATTACTCTCCATTACACCGCTTTGAGAACCCCATTACCAATAATAACACGACTGGCAAGAACACACAAAGTCGTAGGTGTTATTAGCCATAGTATTATTAGCTAATGGCCCCGCAGTTGAGGACTATCGCCAGTCATTAATATCGCTCGTCGGGCTATTCCCGACGGGGCTTAAGCGGTGCCTTCGAATTGTAATATTGCTCTCGATACTTCCTACGTATAAATCCCCGGCGCCGCGTTGCTAGCATGGCCGCTCGATAAGGCATTTCGTCGCTCGTAATAGCGCTATTAGGAATATCGCCAGCATCATCAGGGGGAAATTCCATACGCCGGGGGGAGGGGAGGGGTTGGTGGAGGGGTGGAGGAATGGAGGGGGGTTAAGGGTGTTGGAGGAAGAGGGAGGGAGGAAAGGGGTGGGTGGGGATTAGGCTTTATTCATACCCTTACCCATCTCTTTCCCTTCTCCTTTACCACTTTCCTTCTTCCCTAATCTCCTTTTCCCTTCTCCCTAACTCCTTAACCCCCTCTCCTTACTCCTTACCCCTTCCCTCTTTCCTCCTTACCCCCTCCCCTTACCCTCACCCCCTCCACTTCTCCTACTACTTCCCCTCCCCCTCCCTCTCTCCCTCCCTCCCTCCCCCTTTGCAACATTTGCAAGAATAATGTCGGGAGATGGGCAGCGAGCGGGTCCTGACGGCACCGCGGAGAGACGCTGGCAGGTCATGTTGGGGCCATTACGAGGTCGTGTCGGGTCGTTAAGGGTCGTGTCGCGGAGGCCGGGAGAGCTAAAAAGCCATAAAGAGGCGTCGTGTGCTCGCTAAACACCGTCTGCTGTTTCGGCGGATGGCGGCGGCGCTGGGAGACGGCGGGCGAGCGAGCCAAACAGCGCCCGGACGCCCCATGCTTTGCGCGATAAGGAACGAGCGCATGCCCGCCGGCGATGATGGCGTCAGGAGGGATTAAACGGCGCCTCGAGGACAAGGCGGAGCAGACCAAGAGGCCAGGGGGGGAGGGGAAGGGTGGGGAGGGGTGGGGAGGGGTGGGGAGGGGAGGGGAGGGGAGGGGTGGGAAGGGGAGGGGAGGGATTGGGAAGAGAGTGGAGGGGAGTGGAGGGGCGGGGCGTGAGGGAAAGAGGGCGAGGTAGGGGGACGTGGAGAGAAGAGAGCAAGGGGGGAGGGAAGGAAAGGGAGAAGCGAGAAAAGAGGAGGGAGAAGGGGATAGGGGGAAACGAGAAAGGGGAAAAAGGGGGTCGTGGGTGTAGGCGGAAGGGGAAAAAAGCGGGGTAGATGTCGCGGCTGTGTCGTCCCCGCGTCGCCGTGTCGTTTCCGCGTCGTTGTTGTTGTTTTCATGTCGTCGTTGCCGTGAAGTTGCCATGTCGTTGCCTTGTCGTTGCCTTGTCGTCCACCCCCCCTAAAGGTCCGCCGGCGCGCTCGCGGATGCTTTAAACGCTATTGGGCCAAATTGTCTTCTCTTGCAACGACGTGATCCCGTTTCAAGAGGGCGCGGGTGTTTTATTTTTTCTCCTTGTTGTTTTTACTTTTTCCCTTTTACTTCTTTTCCTTTTTTCGTTTCTTCGTTACTCTCTTTCCCCCATTAATCTTTCCCACGACGTTGGGTAGAGTGAACAGTCATATTTTTGTGAAGTGTAATACGCGACCTTTAATAACCATAAATAAATA
>NC_051397.1:4397915-4407915 GCF_015228065.2 Penaeus monodon
AACAAATAAACAAATAAATAAAATAAAAGATGTAAACAAGGCAAGGAGTAATAAATAACGAAGTATCCGGCCAAAGAGTAGATAGAAAAGGAACACACAAGTACCCCAAGGATGATTAGTGTCCATCGAACCCTCAGGCGGACGGACCACCTACGCCGCTGCTGCTTCAGTTAGGGTGTGTGTGTGTGTGTGTGTGTGTGTGTGTGTGTGTGTGTGTGTGTGTGTGTGTGTGTGTGTGTGTGTGTGTGTGTGTGTGTGTGTGTGTGTGTGTTCTAAATAAAATGGTAGGTGGTTTTGAGAAATAATGATAATAATAATAATAATAATAATAATAAAAAATAATAATAATAACAATAATAATAACAATAATAATAATAACAGTAATAAAATTAATAATAGTGATGATAATAAGAATGATAGCAGTAATAAACTAATAATATTAACAGCAACAATAATTTAAAAATGCAATAATATTAATAATGATAACAAAATATGATTGTAATAGGAATAGAAAAAGTAACAACAATAGCAATAATGATAATTATAATAATAATAATAATAATAATAATAATAATAATAATAATAATAACAATAATAACAATAGTAACAATAACAGTAATAATAACAATAACAATAATAACAGCAACAACAACAACAGTAATAATAATAATAATAATAATAATAATAATAATAATAATAATAAACAATACTCACAATTCTAAAAATAATTATAATAATGAAAATAGTTTTACGTTAACAACAATCATCCTATAGCCCGTGATATCTACATGATAATGTTAACAAAAAAGAAAAAAAAAAGAAAAAAAAAAGCATACTCTTCATAAACAAAAATATCTGATACAACAAAGGATAATAATAAAAACAAATCCTTTTCCTCATTACCAATTACGAACCCTCTCATTACCCAATATTAATTAACGCATCGTCTTCATAATCATCAAAATTATTTACTCGTATTTACTCATATCTTCACTTGACCCAATTCCCCCCCCCCTCCCCCCGCTCCCCCCGGAACCTAATTTTCCTTAACCCTCCCTTTATAAAAAGTGAAATCACCCTTTTTTTTTTGTCTTATAAAATTCAAAACTATTTTTATTCGGCGTTGCCGGGGGGCGGGCGGTGGTAGCGATGGTGGGCAGATGGTATTCCATGATTACGGGGTACCAGAGCGAAGGATCAAACAGGTACCTAATCCCAGGCGTTCTGTAAGTCCTCGAAAACGGTTATTCCAATTGGTATCGTATTCGTGGTATTGGTAAGGGCTGTCAACGCCGTTTCTCGGATGGTGTTGGTATTCAATTTTTTTTTTTGGGGGGGTGTAGGGGGGGAGGGGGGTACGTGCTATTTGTAACGTGTCGTTGGTATGGTTATTAGAATTTTGTGGGATGGCGGATATATGCACGCATGCACGCAAACGCAAACACATACACACACACACATACACACACACACACACACACACACACAACACACACACACACACACACACACACACACACACACACACACACCACGCACGCACGCACGCACGCACGCGCGCGCACGGGATAAATTCAATACCGAATATCGTCATGATCAGTACGACGCTCAACTGTCCGTCACAAGCATCCCACGCAAACGTCGCCACGCTGCGCAGGACATACTTCAACATTTAACATTTTTCTGCCCTTTTTCGCCCGCGAATCTCCCCGGGTCTCACTATCTTAAACAAACATTGGCTTTCCAATCATACCGGCGATCGCTCTAATCTTAGTCATTATCGTCCAGTTATTACGGGAAAAATAACACAGCATGCAGGTGATGAGGGCTGGGCAGAGACGTTAATAGCAGGCTAGCGGCCGTAATATCGGGTCCCTGGTCGTAATATCGGGTCGCGGGCCATAATATTAGGTCGGTCGCTGCACGGGCTGAGCGACCATCGCAATCACAGGCCACCTTGAGTACTGTTGGTTCAGGAAACACGATCTGTATAATTTGATGGACCGGAGATAAAAGCTGACGGACGCAAAGACGAGCGTTCCGCGGATGCAGGACGCCGCGGTCCGCCCCTTCGCGTCATGCAGGGCGGACTGCCATGCGTAAAGGCGGAGGCGGACGCACTTCCACGACCGAGGCGACGGACGGTGTTTAAGTGACTGACAACGCGAATAAAGCCACGGGGGGAAATGAGACTGGATTCCACATCGTATCGTTCGCTTTGAGGAAGGGAAGCAGAGAGCGAGAGAGAGAGAGAGAGCGAGCGAGCGAGAGAGAGAGGAGAGAGCGAGAGAGCGAGAGAGCGAGAGAGAGAGAGAGAGAGAGAGAGAGAGAGAGAGAGAGAGAGAGAGAGAGAGAGAGAGAGAGAGAGAGAGAGAGCGAGAGAGAGAGAGAGAGAGAGAGAGAGAGAGACGTCGGCCTGCAACAGCTAAGGATCTACAAAAGCGCGGTGAAGGCGCGGCGGGTGCGAAGACGGTGCCGAGGAAAGTCCGCCGCGCAAGGGAACTGGAACCGGAGCAATAAAGACATTTGTTTAAGAGTTAAAGATCTGGGGGCTTCCTGACAGCAAGACGTCTCGCAGGAGGGAAGGGAGGGAGGGAGGGAGAAAGATAGGGAAGGAGGGAGGGAGAGGGGAAGGAGGGAAGGAGAGGGGAAGGCGGGAGGGAGAGGGGAAGGAGGGAGGGAGAGGGGGCATCATGGCATCGCCGCAACAATGATGGTATCAGGGGTGTTGATTGTATGGTGCGCACAATCCCCCCTCCCTCCCTACCACCACCAGCACCACCCCACCCGGACCGAGACGCGAAGCCCCGGTCGTGAGTCTCAGCTGGTTCTTGATTCGCATGCTAATAAATACGACGGCACATCATCGCTGTACACACGCTCGGCGCACACCATCTGGCTGCCCTCTCGATGCCCCACATGTCTGCCCTCAAGCACTCCAACAGAACAAGTTGTTGTTGGTTTTATGGCACTCGCATCGCGCCGATTCAGAACGCCTGGTTAATTGACAGAGAGAGAGGGAGGGAGGGAGAGGGAGGGAGGGAGAGGGAAAGAGGGAGAGGGAGCGAGGGAAGGAAGGAGAGAGAGAGAGAGAGAGAGAGAGAGAGAGAGAGAGAGAGAGAGAGAGAGAGAGAGAAAGGGAGAGGGAACGAGGAGGAGGAGGAGAAAAGAAGGAGGGGAAAGAGGGAGAAGGAACAAAAGACGGAAGGAGAGAGATAGAGATAAGGAGGGAGGGAGGGAGAGGGAAAGATGGAGGGAGAGATATACAGAGATAGAAATAATGATAATAGTAGTGATAGTGTTAGAGATTGAGATAGAAATGAAGGCACACGCACAGAAACAGCCAGCCAGACCTATAAACAGATCGAGAGATTAGAAGATAGATACAGAGAGAGAGAGAGAGAATTGTGTGGAGAGCACATTTCATAACGATACGGGGGAATGAAAAGATAACCACGAAGAAAATATCGACTGAGAGAGAGAGAGAGGAGCTTTTAGCTACTTCAAAAAGCTATATTGGGATTTGGAGCATAAAACGCCGTAGGTAACTAAGCTAACCGCGAGTCGAGCTGCAGAAGAGGGAAATGTTTGAAAGGAAATAAATGAACAAAGGCCAGATTACTTCACAATAATTGCCCAATAAAAGAAGAAAAAGGAGAAAAAAAAGGTATCGGGGAAAAAATATTAGAAAGACAGCAAATAGGGAAAGAAAATGGGAATAATGTAAAGGGAGGAATAAAGATAGGAAGAGAGGGAAAACTCGCGATAGGATAATGTAGATAGACGGAGCTCAGACTGAAGTGGGGGGAGGGGGGAAGGTAGAGAGGGGAGAGGGAGAGGAAGAGATGAGAAGGGAAAGGAAAATGGTCACTAGGGAGGTGTGAGGGAGGGAGAGGTAGATGAAAGCGGAGGGAGAGAGGAGAGGGAGATGGAGAAAGAGGGGGGATGAAAAAGGAAGAAGATCGCGAGGGAGGAGAGGAAGAGCGGGAGAAGAGAAGGGGAGAGTGGAAGACGGAGAGAGAGGAAGGGAGGGAGGAAGGGAGGGAGGGAGAGAGGATAGAGAACAACAGAGAGAGAGAGAGAGAGAGAGAGAGAGAGAGAGAGAGAGAGAGAGAGAGAGAGAGAGAGAGAGAGAGAGAGAGAGAGAGGGTGGGGGGCGGGGGATTGAAGAGGAAGGGGGGGGGGGGGACATCGTTGTTCAACAAGGCGCGGCACAATTTTCCAAGGCTGTCATCACCCTCCGCCCACCCGACCCTCCACTATAATCACACCCACTGCCGGCGTGCAACCTCCCTTAGTGACCCACCCTCACCTCGACTGCCCACCTGACCATGCCCGCCCACCCGTCGACCCACCCCCTACCCCCACCTCCCCCTACGCCCACCCCTGCCCCTCATCCTCATGCTGTTAATACTACCATCATTGCTGTCAACCACGCCTCACGCTGTCCTCACCTATGTCATAACATCATGCATAGCGCTGTGAGTAGTATAAGTAATATTAGTAATAAATAAGTTTAAAAAAAAAGAAAAGAAAAGAAAAAAAAAAGAGTGCGGGTTACATACTAAGAAAGCGTGTGAATTTGTCAGCGTGAATGTATACATTATGAACGCGATTACGTTGAGCCTACGTAAAATATTGTTATAATAAGAACATGAGTATACTATTATGAGTATATCACAAGCATAGATATGACAATACACCATGATCATCGGAAAAATATACCATGCGCTGGAGTACGAACATAAACGTGGATACTATCTATAACGAAAACAAGAGGAAAATGTATATCGTCGATACTAATATGCCAATACAACGAAGACGAAAAAATTATAACCAGAACGAACGTACCACGAACATGACTACGAAAGCAACGTCGTGAGTATGCCACGACTAAGAACGACCAACCCGGGTACAGAATCCGGTCTTGCATCTGTCACCATGGAAACCCAGAGGATAGACACTTGACGAGGACAGACTCTGTATTGCGGATACTCTGTATCTCATCTCTCTCTCGCTCTCTCTCTCTCTTTCTCTTTCTCTTTCTCTTTCTATCTCTCTTTCTCTTTCTTTCTTTTTTTTTTTCTTTCTCTCTCTCTCTCTCTCTCTTTCTCTTTCTCCCTCTCCCCCCCCCCACCTCTCTCTCTCTCTTTCTTTCTCTCTCTCTTCTCTCTCTCTTCTCTCTCTCTTCTCTCTCTCTTTCTCTTCTCTCTCTCTCTCTCTCTCTCTCCCCTTTAGCCATTTTTATCATAGGAATGCTTAAGAGTTTTAAAACTTTATATTACATACAAGTTATCTTCCTTAAACAGCAGATCGTCTAACCTCACTTAATCTTTTCTTTATTTTTCTTTTCTTTTCTTTTCTTTCTTTCTTTCTTCTTCTTCTTCTTTTTTTCTTCTTTTAATTGTTATTAAGAAAACAACATCAACTAAATTTTCTTGTTTTTTTTCTTATTTTCCTATTCTCCATTTTCTCCACTTTCTTCATCTTCATCCGCTTCATTTTTACCTTTCTTATTCACGATTACCTTCTACTTCTTCTCCTTCTTCATCTTCTTCCTCTTTCTTCACTATTACCCAAAACAACACGACATTTTAATCAGATTATATCAATTTAATCAATTCATATCATCTCTTCGCTTATATCAAAGTAACTGACTAACAAACATATTCATTTCCTTAATAATTTTTTTCTAAATATATCCCTGACATTAACTAACCTTTTCTCCGCTTAAATGGCTCGTCTTTTTAATTAATTACCGACTATATCGGCCTTTTGTTCCGCATATTAGTTTTCATATAAGCCTTTATCTTTTATGTTATTGTTATTATAATTTTCATCATCATTAAACACCGTTATCGTATTTGCTATTATCGATACTACCATTATCGTTGTTACTATAAGTTTTATCATGATATTATTATTATTACCATTATTATCGTTATATCTACTAGGATCATTACTGTGATCGTTATTTCTTAAAATCATTACCATCTTCACTTGTCATTACTGTGAACGCTATCGTGATCATTACCATTGTCACAACCATCATTACTATATCATTACCATTTCCTACTGACGTTTTAAAAGATATAGTAAGAAAAATATGACCGTTTCTTTCATCATCCTTCCTCCTTCTCTCCCTCCCCTCCCTCTCCTCTCTACTTCTTCCCCTCCCTCCCTCTATACTTCCTCCCCTCCCTCTCCTCTCTACTTCCTCCCCTCCCTCTTGCTCTCCTCCCCTCCCTTCCTCTCTACAATCCTCCCTCCCCCCTCTCCCCCTTTTCCCCTCCCCTCCCTCTCCCCTCTACCTCCTCCCTCCCCCCTTCACCCCCTCCTCTCCCTCCTCTCTGCCTTCCCCTTTCCCCCCTTCCCCCCTTCCCTCACCTCCGCCCCTGCCCCCTCCCCTCCCCTCGCCCCCTTTCCCCCCCGTCCCCATTAAAAAGGAAACACGGTACCGGCTGAGCATGGAAACATCCGGTAATATAAACGGGGCGGGGGCCTCAGCAAACCTTCCCCGGGTTAAATATAAACCCAATTGGGCTGGGCGGCCTCAGAAAAAACAACACGTTAGGGGGAGACAGATTGATGCGTGGTTTGAAAGATACCTGATCAGGGGGAGTTTGGCGGAAAAGGGGAAAAGGGGACCAATGGAATCAGGGGAGAGAGAGGAGGGGAGGAGGAGAGAGAGAGAGAGAGAGAGAGAGGAGAGGGGAGAGAAGAGGAGAGAAAGAGACAGGGAGAGAGGAAGACGAGAAAAGAGTGAGAGAAAGAGGATAAAGAGAGAAAGGGAGGGGAAGAGAGAGAGAGAGAGAAGAGAGAGAGAGAGGAGAGGAGAGAGAGAGAGAGAGAGAGAGAGAGAGAGAGAGAGAGAGAGAGAGAGAGAGAGAGAAAGAGTATATTTAACTGGATATATTTTCCTTGCTCTGTCTGAATCGTTTTAGTATGTAAATAAATCAAGTTTTAATTTTTCATTTCATTTCATAGCTCTTTTTATATATTTTTTTAAAAGTACCTTATTTTTAGATTATTTATAGACGAGGGAAATATATTTGTAAACAGCTTCGATTTCTTTTTTTTTTATTGAGAAAGATTACCGTGTTGGTTTGCATTATCGAGCTCAACTATTTTCTGGAATCTCCCAAAAGACTAAATTCTCAAAAAAAAGAAAAGAAAAAAAAATCACGCCATGTTTTTCTTCCCGAAAATTTTCCTCCTCCCCCCCCCTCCCCCCATTAACCCTTCTTTCTCATCTACCTACACACACTTTACTCCCCTTCTTTCTTCTCCTTTTCCTCCTTCTCCCCCTCCCCCCCCCCCCATTAACCCTTCCTCCTCATCTCCCTAAACACACTTTACTCCCCTTCTTCCTTCTACCTTCCTTCTCCCCTTCCCCCCTTTAACCCTCTCTCCTCATCTACCCTACACACACTTTACTCCCCTTCTTCCTTCTACCTTCCTTCTCCCCTTCCCCTTTATCTCCCCATCACCACCAACATTAAAACCCCCCCCAAAGTCCATCAAAAATAAACCTAGCCTGCAATAATACAGGACGAACCCCCGCCTCAGCTGTGATTTCGGTGGATAATGCAAACGGGTCGAACCGCAGGGGCTTAGAGAACCCTCGGTGTCTCTCTCTCTCTCTTTCTCCTCTCTCTCTCTCTCTCTCTCGTTTGCTCTCACGCTCTCTGGTTTTACTTTTCTCTCTCTCTCTGTTTTTTTTTTTTGTCCTTTTTTTTTCGTTCGAATACTGTCTCCGCCCCCTCTTCTGATATCTTTCTTCTTTCTTCTTCTTCTTCTTCTTCTTCTTCTTCTTCTTCTTCTTCTTCTCTCTCTCTGTTTCTCTCTGTCTGTCTTTTCTCTCCCTGTCTCTCTCTCTCTCTTTTCTCTTCCTTCCTCCTCTCTTTTTCTCTCTCTCTCTCTCTCTCTCTCTCTCTGATCTCCCGAGCCTCGACCTGCCTCGACCGCCGCCACCGCCGCCGCCGCTTCAGGAGCTGCTGCCATCTCGCGGCGGAGCGGGGAAACACGCCGTCAAAACCTGCTCCCATGCCCGTACGTACATGTCTCTCTCTCTCTCTCGCTCTCGCTCTCTCTCTCTCTTCCTCTCTTTCTCTCCCGCTCCATCCCTCCTGCTACGGATCCGTCGTCGGTACGTAAATCAAGGGTGTTTGATCCCGTGTACACAACCACAGGGCGTGTGCTGTAGGGTGAGAGGGTCGGGGGGGGGGGAAAGGGGAGAAGTAAAGGGTGTGGGGCGGTGAATCCGGAAATGAAAAGGGGGTTTTTTTTACGTGCCAAATCATCCCCTTCCCCCCCCCTCCCCCTCTCCTTTCTCCCTCTATCCCCTTTCCCCCTCTCCCCCTCCTCCGTAAAAAAAAAATAGGGAGATGGAAACGCAACGTCCTCACTTTGGCTAAAACCTGAACATTTCATTTTGTCTCGTTTTATTATTAATATTTTTTTTCCCCCTTTCTATCAATCTTGGAAGACAATTCACTTCCATAAAGTAAAATTGGAAACTTCTGGTATGAGGAATTATTTCATTTTCAAAGCCACCCAACGCCATACACGTCAGTAAAACTTTCAAACGTTTGATGTTATTTTTACCAGTCATGAAGCATTGAAATCGGAGCGTGTATTCAAGGGTGATCACACGCACACACGCACACACGCACGCACACACACAAACACACCACCACACACACACACACACACACAAAAACACAAAACACACACACACACACACACACACACACACCCCAACACACACACACACAACACACACACACTCCCCCCCACACACAAAACACACTCACCCCAACACACACACACACCACACGCAGAGAGAGGGGGAGAGAGAAAAAGAGGAGAGAGAGAGAGAGAGAGAGAGAGAGAGAGAGAGAGAGAGAGAGAGAGAGAGAGAGAATTAAATGATTATATTAATTAAGTGACAGAGGTATATAAACAGACAAATGTATATGTTTATATGAACAGACATAGATTTATACTAAATATATCCATTTAGTCAAGAACCTTATATCTGAATAAATAAGCGGAGGCACCTTAAGAAAGAGAAAAAAAGAGAGAGAGAGAGAAAAAAAAAGTTAAACATATATTACTATCTGCCTCCAACACTTAGAATCATATACACATTTAAATATACACAAGTCTGTTAAAAAAAAAAAAAGACTTTGGTATCAGATGTCGGATTTCTTTCCCTCCCCCCCCCCCACGTCTTTCTTTTTATAAATCCCTTTACCAGAAGATACTATCATCATTTGACCTTTTAACTGCGAATGATTTAGTTTATCTCCATGACACGACTTCCTAAGAGAGCATCCTTATCTCCCAGTAGTCTACACCCAATTACTTAAAGAGAAAGACGACCCATCGGAGTTCCATCTTTGTACAGGGTCGTTCCTAGTACTTAGTCAGACATGCACACCACACGACAGTTTCACCCATGCATGCAAATTGTATACGTCTCTCTAATTTCATTACGCACTTAAACATCAGCTTCTATACGCCTGCTAATAACCCTGGGGTGGACACGACCTCAACTCTCGCGTGCAAACACCCCGTCTGGCTTGACCTTTTCTTGCATTCGGTTGACCTTTCGTTCACTGTCTCATCCTACTTCGTAAGAGAGACGCTTGGGGAGGGCGCGCTATTCATGCTCTTCTTGCCTTAAAGGGAAGGTTAAGGGAGGGATGGGTGAGGGAAGGGAAGAGGAGGAGGAAGCAGGAATATGAGGAGGGGACGAGACAAGAGATACGGGAAGGAAGGAAGGAAGGAAGGGAGGGACAGCGAGACAGACAGAAAGAAGGAGAAATGCGAGGAATGAAAGGAGAGAAAGAGGACAGGACGGAGAATCGGAGGGAAAAAAAAAGAGAAGAGGAGGAAGGAACGGAGAGAAATCAAAAGAACGTAGATGAGATAGACAGAAGGAAGAAGACATAAAAAAACACAATAAAACAGAGGAAGAAGCCAGTAAGAAGGA
>NC_051397.1:4412915-4417915 GCF_015228065.2 Penaeus monodon
TTCGTCCGAAAATAAGCATTGATTTAATCCATTCCGGCAAGGAGGAAAAGGAAAACGAAAATATATAAATGGATACTTTTGCGGTAATATGTAATGGCAAAATCCATCCCTATGTAAGGTAGGTTGCAATATTGACAACATCAACATAATGATAATAATTATAATAATAAAAAATATTATATCAATAACTATAATATTGGCAGTAGTGATATGATGATGGGATGATGATTATAATAATAATAAGAGCAATAATAATAATAATAATAATAATAATAATAATAATAATAACAATAATAATAATAATAATAATAATAATAATAATAATAAAAATAATAATAATAATAATAATAATAATAATAATAATAATAATAATAATAACGCTGATAATGATGATAATGATAATAGAAAAATAACAACAAAAATAATATTAATAACATTATTAATATTAGCAATAATTACATGATAATGAAGACCATGATGAGGATAATAAAAAGATACTATTATTGATAATAATGATAATGATGATGAATGATGATGATGATAATATATATAATAATAATAATAATATTAATAATAATAATAATAATAATAATACAATAGCAATAACAAAAATAATAATAATATTGATAATACATATACTACTACTACTACTAACAACAACAACAACAACAACAACAACAACAACAACAATAATAATAATGATAATAATAGTAATAATAATAACACTAATAATAATGATGGTAATAATAATATTGATGATGATGATGATACTGAGGATAATAATAATAATAATAATAATAATAATAATAATTATTATTATTATTATTATTATTATTATCATTATATTACTACTACTACTACTATTACTACTACTACTACTACTATTACTACTACTACTAATAATAACAACAACAATAATAAAAACAACAACAACATCAACAATAATAATAATAACTTTAAAAAATAATAAAAATATTGATAATAATAACTTTGAATGATGTTATCGTAGAGCGGTGTTTATAAAGTATTTCGTGCACACAAAAAAGAGAAAAAACACACACACACACACACACACACACACACACACACACACACGAAAGAAGACGAAACAAAATGAGAGAGAGAGAAAAAAAGAGACTAAAGAAAAAAGATAAGAAAAAAGGGTCGAATAAAACCCACAATCAGAATTATCTCGGAGATGATCAGCTGTTGCACTTGCATCTATGATATGTTGATCGTTGTTGCAAGCTCACCGGGAAGCTGCGGGCGGGAGTCAGTCGCATCTGCTGCCCTCTTATGGTCAGTTTTATTATTATTATTATTATTATTATTTTTTTTATTATCATTATTATTATTATTATTATTATTATTATTATTATTATTATTATTATTATTTCTTTCATCCTCTCTTTCATTCTATTTTTTTTGTTTTCTTTCGGATTCTCTCTCTTATTTTCTCCTTCGCTCTCTACGAACTCTTACCTTGTTTCTTTTTCTATTTTTATCGTTTATCTCTCTCCCTATCTCTCTCTCCCTCCTTCCCTTCCGCTCCCTCTCTCTCTTTATCTCTCTCTCTCTCTCTTCCATTCTCCTTCCATCCCCTTTCTCCCTCAGATGATCTAATCCGAATTTACGTAATTAGTGTGATTGCAAGGAACGATTGCAGATTTTGGTTCGCCTCCTTGATCGGCAATTCCGTGGGAGTCGACAAGGTTGCAGTTGTTGTCCAAATATGGAAGTATTGAATCAATTACCGGCGCCTCGGAAAAAGGAACCTGTAAGTTACACAAGCCGACGGTCGATAGGGATCGTCTTAGTGTGTGCGAGGAGGATTGCACGCGGGTGTACGCGTGCAAAAAAGGGTTAAAAAAAAGAGAGAGAGAGAGAAAAAAAAAATAGTGTGGAATATCCCTTACCTTCGGGATGGTTTGGTTCACCTGTCTCTTTCCTTTTTTTTCGTTTCGAGGCTTTTGTCCTCTTCGCTATTTTCTATCGTTCCTTTTTCGTTTTCCATTTTTTTTTTTACTTCTCGTTCTTTTCTTACCCCTACGTCTCCATCTACCTTTTCTCCTTCTTTCTTTTAATCTTCTCTCCTTTTCCTTCTAAACTTATCAACATTCCAATTCTCCCTTTCCTTCCCTCTTCTCCTGCTTTTTTTTCTTTCTCCCACCTCTCTCCTCCCTCCATTCCTCCTCTTCCTCCTCCTTCCCCCCAACTCTCCGCTCCTATCCCCCGCTCCCTCCCCCACCCGGCTCCCCTCAGATCATTTCTAAAACATGAGAAATAACGAGGTATAAGCGATGGGCAGCGGGCGGACGTGAGCGGAATAGCGAGGACCCGCCAAACAAATACAATCTCCCCTCCTTCCCCCTTCCCCTTCCCCCCTTCCATCTCCCTTCTCCCTTAACTACCCCCCTCCCATTCCCCCCCTACTAACACCCTCCCCCCCCTCTCCCCCTTACCCCAAACGAGAGTCTAATTTATTGAAGTTGTCTGTTTTACCCGGACTTGAAAAATGGCCCGCTATTACTCGTCTTAGGAGTGACTAGTCAAAACATCTTACCGGCGCCCCCTTGATGATGAGTGGGGGGTAGGGGGGTAGGGGGGGGGGGAGTAGGGGGTTAGGGGTGAGTAGAGAAAATATTTAAAAATAAATAATAATAAATAAATAGAAAAGATGAACGAAAGAAAAGGAAAGACGTACACAAATAGACATACAGAATGGAACAACGACAAAAAAAAAAGACAGACGAAGAAATAGAAGAAAGAAGAAGAAGCAGAAGAAGAAGCAGAAAAGGGGGTTATTCTGATGAGGTTCTGATTGGCTATCGAATATTTCCGCGGACGAGACAAGCGCTGGTCCGCCTCGAAAGGCCTCTAATGGAATCTCGTGGGTACCTGATGGGTTTTGATTGCATCCCTGGCTCTGTCCTTGACATGAGCTCTTGGGCAGCGGGGGAGGGAGTTCAGGGCATAGGGGGGGGGAGGGAGGGAGGGAGGGAGGGAGGATGGGAGGGAGGGAGATGGGGAGGGGGAGGGAGGGAAGGAGGGAGGGAGGGAGGGAGGGAGAGGAAGGAGGGAGGGAGGGAGGGAGGGTAGAGGGGGCAGAGGGAAGAAGGGGTTCAGGGCATAGAGGGGAGGGAGGGAGAGAAGGTAGGGAGGACAGAGGGAAGAGGGAGAGAGGGAGAAGGAGATAGAATAAGGGAGGGGGGCACAGAGTAAAGGGAAGGAGATTGGGTATGGGGGAGGAGAGACAAGGCAGGGGAGAGGGGTAATGGGAAGAGGGGGGCAGGATAGAGGGGAAAGGTAAGACAAGGAAGAGAGGAGACAGCAAGGAAAAGGGGGACACAGGGAGGCAGAAGAGATAAAGGACAGAGGAAAGACAGGGAGAGAAAGAAGAGGGTAGAGCAAAGCACGAGAGAAAAACATAAAATCCAGAAAAAAAACAGGGAAAAGGTAAGATGTGAAAAGTAAGGAAAGCAAGGCAGAAAGATGAACAAGGAGCAGAAAGGGAAGAAGGAAGAGGAAAAAGGAAGACATTACAAGGCAAAAATACCCAAAAATACAAATAGATGACTTTCGATGGCTTGTTAATCTCACTCGTCGTGCCGCTGCTAACGACTTCCCGACGACTCCGTAGCGTTGAGAAGGAGTCGTGCATGGGAAGGGGTAGTCGCCTAGAGAGCGGTCGTCCAGGAAGGGAGAGACAGAGAGTCGTGATAAGCAGATGGGAGTCGTAAAAGAGGAAGATCTTGTGGAAAGAGAGGCGTCTCGCGCTCGACGATGATGGAGGGATAAGATTAAATAGAAGATGGAGAAGAAGGTGGCGGAGGAAGGAAGTGGATGAGGAATAGACGAGGATGAAGGGAGTGGGGGAAAAAATAAAGAAAGACAAAATGGAAAGCCGAGGAAGTAAGAAAGATGATGATGAAGCAGGAGAAGGAAGAGGAAAAGAAGCGGAGGAAGATAAAAAGACGAGAAAAAAACACGAAGACAAAGTAGAAAGAACAAGGAAGAGGCGAAGCAAGAGACGAATAAGGGAATGCAAGAAGAGAAGAATAAATAAAAAGGGAGTAAGGGAAGAGAGAGAGAAAAAAAATAACAGTCGGAAATGAGCATGGTCGCTTGACAGATTTATCACTTGACACTTGACAACATGGTTTCCTATCCGCACACGCGAACGGCCGCAGGCACGATCACTTCCGGTTAATCTGTCAGTCCATTAATACATCCATTTTCGAACAAATCCGCGTAAAAGTAGGAAGCGTTCATGCAATAGGCGTCATGCAGATGGCCCGTAAAAAATAATAACGCAAAACAGTTTAGTATTTCTTGAACGAACATGACAGAGCATTAGCGAACCCGTGCGTTCTGTAACGTAGACAAACGATCGCTAAATACCTCCCCCACATTATTATAAACCGCATTATAAATCACGAAAAAAATAAAAAATAAAACGCAAATGGTGCTTGCTATTTAATGCTGTAATGGGATACACTATTACCTTCTGATATTATTAACATTCTTACATGTGTACATAATGGACGTGCTGTGTAATATGTGTTATAAATCAAGAGGGTGTACATATCATATAACTTAATATGGCTCAAATAAAATGCAAAATAATGAATGCATTCATGGTGCAAAATGGATATTTAGTTGGTGGATGTGTATATGTAGAAAAAACGGGGAAAAACAGAATCAGATGCACATATACACAGACGCACACACACTGCAATATGCACATGTAGAAAAGGAGAAAAAACACACAAACACACACACACACACACACACACACACACACACACACACACACACACCCCACCACACACACTGCCCTACCCCCCCACCACACACACAGGTGCAATTCCGTGCAATATTTCCCTCATTCTTGCAACGATAAGCTACAGCGTCACACAAAAGCACCAATAGCAAGAGGAACCAAAATGCCTCCTCAAAATAATGACTTTATTCTCCCCAAAATGCTTAGAGATAATGAG
>NC_051397.1:4422915-4425415 GCF_015228065.2 Penaeus monodon
GAAGTAAGATCTAACCCACACCCTTCCCCTACCCTAACGTGCCACTCATACATATTCATTGGTGTGTTGTGTGTTGTCGTGTGTGTGTGTGTGTGTTCGTTGGTTGTGTGTTTGTGTGTGTGTGTGTAAGTGTGGTGTATGCTTAATTTTATGTAATATATGGTACGCATTTGTTACGACGCGACATTTCCCGCCTTTTTGGATCTATAGCGTGTATAGAAGAATAATAAGTGAGTAGGATATATGTTAATATATAATATAATATATATAAAAAGCGCACCAAGAAATAAGAACAGCAGTTGAACAGCCAGCAACTTTGAACCGACAAAGCCCTTTCGCGCTCAAGGGAAGAAGGATCACCCCCCCCTCCCCCCAGTTCGCCCGTTCCCCAGGAGTGCCCCCTAGCCTCCCCCGCGTGAGCCAGGAAGAAAGAAGTGGAGAAATGGAATGAAGGATTTGTAGGTTTAAGTGACGGAACTCATCTATTGGCCGATTGCGACGCCCTCGACCCAGCGGGGTATGGTGGCAGAATGGGGGGAGGGGGGGAGGAGGGGAGGTTGGGGAGGGAGGAGGGAAGGTGGGGAGAAGGAGGGAAGGTTGGAAGGAGGAAGGAAGGTGGGGAGGAGGAGGGAAGGTTGGGGAGAAGGAGGGAAGGTGGAAAGCAGGAAGGAAGGTTGGGGAGGAGGAGGGAAGGTTGGGGAGGGAGGAGAGAGCAGTGGCAGGAGGAGGGAAGATGGGGAGGAGGATGAAGTCAAACAGAAAATAAAAATGGTAAAATACATTAAATAATAAAATTACTTTAGACAAGAGATAATGATAATGACAGTAACAACAAATGATAATGATGATAACAACAACAAAAATAATATTAGTGATAATAATAATAATAGTGATGATAATGAGAATAATGATAATAATAACAATAATAACAATAACAGCAATAATAACAACAAAACAATATAATCCATAATAATAATAAAAAACAACAAAATAACACTATCAAATATATTAATAACAACAAAAATAATAACATAATAAAGAATAAATAAAATGGCATAATAAAAGGCCAACCAGAGAACAAACAGACCCTCCCCCCCTAACTTTCCCCTCTCCCCCCACCCCTTCTCCTTCACATTCCCCTCCTCCCTCCTCCCCTCTCCCATATATCCCCTCTCCTTCCCTTCTCCCCCCCCCTCCCTCCGCCTCTCCCCCCTCCCTCCGCCTCTCCCCCCTCCCTCCGCCTCTCCCCCCTCCCTCCGCCTCTCCCCCCTCCCTCCGCCTCTCCCCCCTCCCTCCGCCTCTCCCCCCTCCCTCCGCCTCTCCCCCCTCCCTCCGCCTCTCCCCGTCCCTCCGCCTCTATTTCCCCCCCTTCCCCTCCTCCCCTCCCCCCTCCCCAAATTTCCCCTCGGCGCAGTTCATCCGAGCCAGTAGTTTAAAGACTTGCAATTTACATTTTAAGTAGCAAGGGTGAAGGGTGACAACTGCCTTGATAATGTAACTTAATTGGCACCCTCCTTAACCCCCACCCCCCTCCTCCTCTTCCCCGACCCCCTCCCCTCTCCTTCTTCCTCCTCTTCCCCTCCCCTGTTCTCTCCCCCCCCCCCCTTTTCTTCCCTCATGAGGATCGAGATAAATGATGTCGAGAGAGGGGAAGGGGTGGGGTGGGGGGTGGGGGGGAGTGCCTTATTTCATGGGGTGCTAACAGAGGCGGGGAGGAAGGGGGGAGAGGAGGGGGGGAGGGGGGGAGGCAGTCTACTCGTGCCAAAAGGAGCGAGGATATGGGGGAAAATGGGGGGGGGGATGGGGGGGGGGTGAGGAATTCCCACGCTACTATGCGAATTGGGGAAGAGAGACATAGGGAGAATAACGAAAAGAGGAAGAGATAGATGAACAAAAGAAGAAAAGTGAATGGAAGTAAAGAACAGTGTCGTGTAAAATGATGATGATGATGATGTGAGATGATGAGATATGGATGATGATGATGATGAGATATGATGGTGATGTATAATGAATGGATCTACAAATCTAAAAAAAAGAAAAAGAAAAAATCAGAAGCCAAAAAGGAGGAAAAAAAAAGACCAAAAGGAAAGAGAAAAAAACGAAGAAAAAAGAAAGAAAGAAAATGAAAGAAAAAAAAAAAAAAACAAGAGGCGATTTGAACAGCGTTAGTGGATGAGAAATAAAGCGATGATCGCCGTATTATGCCAGATATGTGGCCGATTGTTTGAGACGTCCAAAAAAGAAGAACAGGAGAAAAGGGAATGAGCGAGAACGAGGGGAAAAAAAGGGGAAGAGGAGAAGAAGGAGAGGGAAAAGGGAAGAGGGGAAAGGGGAAGAGGAAGGATAATGAGTGGATGAGGGGAAAAGGGGGAGAGGGGAAAAGGGGAAGAGGAGGGAGAATGAGGGAGAGGATGAGGAGGGAAACAGGGGGAGAGGAAGAGGAGGGAGAAGGGGAGAAGGGGAAGTGGGGAAGAGGAGGAAGAAGGAGAAGAGGAGAAGA
>NC_051397.1:4427915-4437915 GCF_015228065.2 Penaeus monodon
CACTTGTTTTCTTTCTCTTCCTCTGTTCTTCTTTCACCCTTTCTCACTTTTTCGTTTCTTTCTTCCATTTTCTCTCCTCCTCCTTCCTTCCTTCCATCCCTTTCTCTCTCTCCCTCCTTCTCCCTTCCTTCCCTTCTCCTTTTCTCTTCTCCTCCTCATTCCTTCCTTCCCTTCCCTTCTCCTTCTCTCTTCTCCTCCTCATTCCTTCCTTCCTTCCCTCCCTTTCTCCCTCCTTCTCTCTCTCCCCTTCTCCCAGGCGGACCCCACGTCACCCCGAATGAACGGCCTCTGAAGTCAAGTCGCTCTCCCGCTACATAATCGACGGCCAGACCTTGATTCCAGCGCTCCTGGCCCGTCGTCTGCCGTCCGCCGATAGTGTTACATCTACTTTTGTTTAATGAGAGGCGTTCAAAGGGCGCCGCCTCTCACCCCCCCTCTCCGCGGACGAAACCTCAGAGGCGACGCCGGGCATGCGGGCCCAGAGGCGGCGGCCACTGCTTCCTCGGGGCTTCCTTCTTGCGCTCTGAGCGGCGTCCGAAAGGCTGGCTGGAGAAACGTCGACTTCGGCGGTAGGGTCCGAAAGGCTGGGTGGAGAAACGTCGACTTCGGCGGTAAGGGAGGGGGGAGGGGAGGGAGGGGAGAAAGGGGGGGGGGGACGAGTTTGGATATATTTCCGCGGACACATCCCTCGTTAGGATATACGCCGGTAAATCCACTCCTGCGGGGATATCCACACTACACCCAAACCACGAGCCCGTTTCTCGCGCGCCACGAACACCAAACCGCGAACGGGACACGAAGTCGCGCGGGCAGGGATCGGGAGGCGCGGGGACAATGGCGGGCCGGCGCTGATGTCTCTCCCCTGATGTCAACCCTATCAGGTTTGGAAAGAAGTCGAAATTTCTATCACACCGAGACCGATTGGCCTTTGGCTGGGGTCTCGCGAGGTCTCGGACCAACGCTCTCCACCTCCGTCGGCTTAAATTCTCGCCCTCGGGAGAAGCAGGAACGCCATTTCCGTGAATAATTTCGTAGAGAAGAAAAAAGTGGGGGAAGGTGGAAAAAAGAAGAAAAAAAAAAATGAAATGGAAGTGAAAAAAAAAAAAAAAATGAAATGGAGGTGAGAAAAAACACGAAGGAAAAGGGAGAGATACCGAAATAAAAAAACGGATGAGGAGACGAGAAAATGAAAAGAAGGAAAGATGAAAAAAAACAACTATATATAAAGAAAAAGAAGACAAAGCAAATATAAATAAAAATGAAAACAAATAAGACGCATGTATACAATCTCTATCACAGAATTACGAGACATAAACCAATCATAAACTTATATTTTGACTATATTTTAACGTTCTTAAAATACCTGTAGGATTCCTACGTGGGGCGATTCTGGTGATGAAAAAAAAAAAAAAAAAAATATCATAAAAAAAAAAAATAATAATAATAAAAATAGAAAATAACGCGATAATAACGATAATAAGGATAATAAAATAAATATGACAATAATAACGAAGATAATAATTATAATGATAGTAATAATCACAACAATAAGCACAATAATAATCATGATAATAATGATAATAATTACATTATTATTATTATTATTATTTATTATTATTATTAGCATTATAACAATAATAAAGCTATAATGTTATAAATAATAATAACAATAATAATAACAGTAACAATAGTAAATATATTATTATCATTATTATTATCACTATCATTATCATTATTATTGCTATTATTACCATTATCCTTATATCCTTCCCATCTCCGCTATCCACCTCCCCCAAACAGACCATCCTAAAAAATTCCCCCGCGCTGTGGATTACCGATGACGGGGAGAGCGAGCGTCGTCGATTTGCAAGATTGGGAAGGAAGGGGATATGAATAGATATATAGGTAGATGGATGGATGGATAGACAGATAGATAGATAATAGATATATATATATATATATATATATATATATATATATATATACATATAATATAATATATATATATATATATATATATATATATATATATATATATTCATATATATATATATTATTCTCACATAAGATATATAACCACCACACATCTCGCCTCAAAATAAATCTAAAGTATCAGCTAAAAGTAATATAGAATATGAAATATATAATTCGTTTGAAGATGATATAATTTTCCTTCCGTCCCCCCTCCCCTCCCCTTCTCTTCCCTTTCCTTCCCCTTCTCTTCATCTCCCCTCCCCTCCTCCTTCTCTTCGTTCCCTTCCCTTCCCTCCACTTCCCCTCCCCTCTCCTCTCCTCCCCTCCCTCCCCCTTCTCTTCATCTCCCCTCCCCTCCCCTTCTCTTCGTTCCTCCCCTTCCCCCCTTCCCTTCTCCTTCCCTTCCCCTCCCCTCCATGATACTGACTGTGCATGCGCGGCGACCACAGCAAAGAGGGTAACTCCACACTTCGCTTGACGTCCGAGAACTGGGCGATTCAACGTACGTCACCTCAAGCACCCGCTGCTCATCCGAGGGGGAGGAGGGGGAGGGGAAGGAGTGAGGGGAATGGGCAGGGGGGATGGCTAAAAGGAGGAGGAGGAGGAGGAGGAGAGGGGAAGGGTAGAAGAGAAGAGAAGGGAGGAAAGGGGGGGGAAGGTAGCAACGAATGAGGTAGAAGGACGAGGTGCAAGTGGGGATAGGAAAGGCAGGGGAATAGGGGAGGATGGAAGGGAAGAGAAGTAGGGGAATGAAAGAAGCGAGAGAGGGAAGGGGAAGAGCAGACAGCAAAGGGATAAGGTAAATAGAAGGCAAGGGAACTAGGAATCTTAGGCAAGGGAGAAGGGACCCAGAAGGAGAACGGACGAGGTAGGTTCCGGAAGGCAAGAGAATGGGGTGAGAGGGGTAGGGGTAGGGGTGCACAGGGAAGGGAGTGGGGGCGGTCGGCAGGGGCATATTAGAGAGTGGGGGGGTCCATGGGGGAAAGGGGGGTTGGGGAAGGTCCTAGTTGTGATGCGAAGGGAGCGACGGCGGCGATTTAAGGGCCGTACAAGACTCAGAGGGCTGACATGTTGATAATGTTGATACAAGTGACTCGTCGACGAATAAAATAATCGATGCAAATGCAAAGTAATGATAGCAATGGATGTAATGGTGATGATGGTGGTGGTGGGTGATAATGGTGGTGATGGTGGTGGTGATAATGGTGATGATGATGATGATGGTTAGTTATATTTTCCGAAACATTGTAAATGATAGAAATGGTTAAGACTATTGTTCTCATTATGGACTGAAAAAGTGATGACAATAATCAAGAACAGCGTAAATAATATTATAAACGGTAGTTGTAACAATAATATCAATCATGTCATTCCTCAAATCGACAGTAAATCAAATGCTAATGATAATAAAACTAACAATTCTCTTAAGATTCACAAAAAAACAAAACTAAAAGATTATTTTTTTCCCCACAACTAGACTCACCCTTAATTCTTAAAAAATAATAACAATTCAAAAAATAATTATAATAAATATACATATCAAAATAATCGTTTCTTTCTATCCCCTATCTGTTCTTCTTTCTCTCTCATCCACTCATCTTCCTTCTCTCTTTCTATATTACCTATCCACCTCCTTCCTTTCCTTCCCTTCCCATCCTCCCTTACTTTCTCCCCCACCTTTACCTTCCCCTTCCTTTCCCCCTCCCACTCACCCCTTTCCTTCCTTTCCCCCTCCCACTCACCCCTTTCCTTACTTTCCCCCTCCCACTCACCCTTTCACCCTCACCCCCCTTTCACCCCACCCCCTTTCCCTCCCACTCACCCTTTCCCTTCCTTTCCCCCTCCCACCCTTTCCCTTCCTTTCCCACTCCCATCCCCCTTTCACCCCACCCCCTTTCCCTCCCACCCTTCTCCGTTCGACCAGGAGTGTAACACGATCCCCCAGCCGGCCGGCAGATTAGCCCGGCCCGTGTCCACTGGCAGACTACGAGTGGAAATGGTGAGTTTCAAGGTTGACGTAATACTTGAGTCAACAGAGGTAATGGGTGGCGAGTAAACAGGCGGGCTACTGAAGGGCCCACACACTGCAAGGGGCGCTCGGAGGATCTGCAGGGGGGAGGGGAGGCGGTGGGTGAGGGAGGGTGGGGCGCTCGGAGGATCTGAAAGGGGGAGATTGTGGGTGGGCGGGGGAAGGGCGGTGGTGGGTGGGTGGGTGGAGGAGCGGTGGTGGGTGGGTGGGGAGGGTATGGAGGTTAAGGTAGGTGGGGGGGGGGAAGAGTGGGAGGTTTAAGTAGCTCGGGGAAAGGGTGTGGAGGTTAATGGGGAAGGAATAGAGGGAAGGGGTGGGGGAGGTAAGGAGGGGGGATGAGGAAGAGAGGGATGGGGGAGAGGGAGGGAGGGAGGGAAGGGAGGGAGGGAGGGGGGAGGGAGGGAGGGAGGGAGGAGGGAGGAGAGGAGAGGAGAGAGGAGAGAGAGAGAGAGAGAGAGAGGAGAGAGAGAGAGAGAGAGAGAGAGAGAGAGAGAGAGAGAGAGAGAGAGAGAGAGAGAGAGAGAGAGAGAGAGAGAGAGAGAACAGCCATGAAAGAGAGCGAAAGAGAGAGCGAAAGGCCGCAAGCGAGTTCTATTCTCAAGACATGCTTCCTGAAGACAAACTGCAACGTAATGAAACAGATAACACACAAAGACGAAGGAAAATTTCCAAGCACGCTCTAATGCACACACATGGAGACCTGTTAATTAATGCGCGGCGGCAGAGACAGGAGTGACGGAAATAATAAGCAAAGTGAAAAATAAGGGGACGGGAGGAAAAATAGGGAAAATGCTGTCATCATGAACATCAAAACATAATTATAAAAAATAAATTCATTTCGGCGAAAGGGAGGGAGGAAGATGAAGAAGAGGAGGAGGAGGAGGAGGAGGAGGAGGGATGGAGGAGGAGGAAGAAGAAAAGAAGAAAAAGGAGAAGATGGAGATGGAGAAGAAGAAAGAGACAGAGCTAAAGGAGAAAAAATGAGAAACAAAAACGAAAAAAAAACGAAGCAAAAAACAATAAGAACAAAATAAGTAAAGAAAAAGTCTCTCAACCCCCCCCCCCAAAAAAAAATAAAAAAAGCTCGAATTCCTCCGTAACCCCCGTTCAAAAACCTTTCATAAAAAGCCTCGATTCTGCCCTAACAAACTACCTAAAAAAAAAAAAAAAAAAAAAAAAAAAAAAAAAAAAAAAAATCGCCAACCGACACAAGCATTCGGAAATGTAAAGCCAAACTGAGAAACTCTCCCTCCCCCCCCACGGTCCTACCCTCCCACCCTCGCCCCCTCCCTCCCCTCGCCCTGTTTACCTTCCGTTTTAACCTCGCAAATAGGCAGCTCGGCCAACACACCTTAGAACTCGGCGATTGAAATAACCGAAGGGTAATCTGATACTCATCTAGGCCCAGATGTTACCCTCTGCCCCCCTCCCCCTCCCTCTCCCCTCCTCCCCCTCCCCCTCCACCCCCTTTATTCGCTGTGGGTCTCTATCGTATCCTGTCGTGTTAAGTTCTCGACAATCTTGTTGTTTTCCCCTCGCGTGTGGCACCGGTGAGAGAAAGGGGAGGGGGAGGGGAGGGGAAGGGGAAGGGTAGGAAGGGAAGAGGGGAGGGGAGGGGGGTCCTTGTTCCCTCACTTTCCCCTCCCCTCAACATGCCTCGTATTCTCGGTGGCTCTCGTCCGGTGGCACTTGTGGATAGTGCCCCAAGGGAGTATTTTTTTAAATTTTATTTTCTATTTTATTTTATTATGATTATTTTTTTTAAAGTGAGGTGGCTACTTATTGCATCTTCAGGTCTAGTTTATTTTTTCTTCCAAACTTACTCTTTATCTATCTCTTTTCCTGTCTGTCTTTTATCCGTCTCCTTCTGTCTCTGTTTCTGTCCTTCTCTTTCTCTCTCTCTTTTTTTCCCCGCATCTTCTCCTTATCCCTCTCTCTCTCCTCTTCTTCTCCCATTCCTCTTCATCTCCTTCTCTCTCGTTTCTCCTCATCTTCTCCTTTCTCCCTCTCCTCTTCTTCTCCCATCCCTCGTCATCTCCCTCTCTCTCCTTTTCCCCTCTTCTTCTCCTTCTTTCTCTTTCTCTTCTTCCTCTTCATCTCCCCTCCCCTCTCTTCTCCCCCTCCTCCTCTCCCTCTTCACCTCTACGGCTGTTAGGTGTTAGGTTACCAAAGATACATTTTTCTATTTTTTAACCCTTAATGATTTTTTTGGTCTAATCAGAAGCTGCTTCTGGCTCCTGTATAACATTTATCATTTACCTGCATTCTTTTCTCTCTCTCTCTCTCTCTCTCTCTCGTTCTCTCTCTCTCTCGCGAGAATTTGCGAGAATGAGAGAGAGAGAGAGAGAGAGAGAGAGAGAGAGAGAGAGAGAGAGAGAGAGAGAGAGAGAGAGAGAGAGAGAGAGAGAGAGAGAGAGAGAGAGAGAGAGAGAGAGAGAGAGAGAACACCCCGCGGCGCAAGAAACATAAACACAGGCCCATGATTTATCACCTCCACCTCCACCCTCCACCTTCCACCCTCCCCCCCCTAACCCCGCCCCACCCATCCAACCCTCCTAACCCCCCCCCTAACCCCCCCCCCCTACCCCCTGCCAGTGCGTGCAGCCCCGGGGCATAAATCACCAAGTTTATGGAGTGATCGGTCACCGAGATCAGCCACGGGTCCTTGTGATTACCCTGAATACCCTGGCGTAATGAGGTGTACTTTGATAAGATACAGGGTATTTGAGGATACCTTAGAACAGCTACCGTGTTCAAATGGGGGAGGAAGAAGAAGGGGAGGAAGTGGAAGAGGTGGAGGAGGTGGAAAGGGAGAGGGAGGTGGAGGAGGAAGAGGAGGAGGTGGAGGAAGATGAAGAGGAGAAGGAAGAGGGAGAGGGGGAAGAGGAGGAAGAGGAGTAGGTGAAGTAAGAGGTGGATAGGGAAGAAGAGGGGGGGAGGAGGTGAAGGAAGAGGTGGAAGAGGAGGAAGAAGAGGAGGTGGAGGAGGAGAAGAAGAAGAGAAGGAGTAGGAGAAGGAGAAGGAAGAGATGGAGGTAGGGGACGATATGTGTGATGAGTGATCTGTGTGAGCCTGAAAGTCAGCATGAGTATGAGTGTGAGTATGAGTATCAGTGTGTATGAGTATGAGTATGGGTGTGAGTATGACTGTGAGTATGAGTATCAGTGTGTATGAGTATGAGTATGGGTGTGAGTATGAGTGTGAGTATGAGTATCAGTGTGAGTATGAGTATGAGTATGAGCATGAGTATGAGTATGAATATGAGCATGAGTATGAGTATGAGCCATGGGCCACCACGCGCCGGTCGTAAAACGAGAGGTTTATACTCACGAAATATTTTTTTTCTTTTTGGGGGGGAACATCCATTCTAATCTATATACGAAAAAAAAACAAAAGAAAAGAAAAAAAAGGAGAATTTACACTTAGATAAAAGCGCCATAAAAGATACCGGAAATAACCTTCGTGTCACGCTAAACGAAGGTTCAGTCGGAAATCCATAACTTTTGAGAAATTATGAAGGCCTCAGCGATTTCCTACACCTGTTTAAAACAAAAAGTCCTTTGTTCTAAGAAAGAAAGAAAGAAAAAAAAACAGAATATATGAAGAGAGAGAGAGAAAAAAAATATATCGAAATAATCATATAATCAAAAGAAAATGATGATGAAGAGGAGAAAAAAAAGGAAAAATTAAGGAAAACAAAAGAAAATCGCCAAAAATACGCCTCGAGAGTTCATATCCAAAGGCATTATTGTGAAGACCCGGATGATGACGAGATGAGAAAAGCTAAACTACCGCTGTGTCGATACCTTGCCGCTGATAACATCGACCCCTCCCCCCCCCTCTTTACCTCCCTTCCCCCTTGCCCTTTACCTTTGCCCTATGTCCCTCTACTTACCCTCCTACCCCTCCCCCTCTCTCTCCCTATGCCTCTCCCTCTCTCTCTGTCTCTTCTCTCTCTCTCTCTCTCTCTCTCTCTCTCTCTCTCTCTCTCTCTCTCTCTCTCCTCATCTCTCACCCCCTCCAACCTCTGTCTATCCCTCCCCTTCCCTTTCCTCCACCTCCCTCCCCACCACTGAGATATCAGCGTTAACATGAAAGTTTTCGGAACAGACATTCCCTATCTTCCCCATCTCCCCCCCCCCCCCGTTTCCTTCTCCCTTTCCTCATCTCCTCCCTCTTCCCTCTTCCCTCCTCCCCATCTTCTCCTCCCTTCCCCATCTCCTTCTCCCTTCCCTCTTTCCCATCTCCTTCCCATTCCCCCTTTCCCTCTTCCCCTTCCCTCTTCCCCCTCCCCCTCTTCCCCCTTCCCCCCTTCCCCCCCGGCATCCTTCCATCTCCCGAGTAAAGTGTGCGCATGACATGTCTCGGACCGACGATCATGTCAGATATAGCGACACCTGGTGACTCCCTCGATCAGCTGATCACGGACGGCGATTCCAGACAGAGATTAATTAAACGGACACGCAGGTTGTTTCTATCTTTATTGATTTATTTATTTTCTATTGATTCTTTTCTTTTTTTTTAAATTTCTATTGTCTTTCTTTTTTTTTACTTTACTTATTCTGGTTTATCTTCCTTTCGCTTCTTCACTTGCTTTCATATCTTTCTCTCTTTTTCTTTTTATTCCACTCTTTCTTTTTCATCATTATCATCTTTTTCTTCTTCTTCCCCTTCTTCTTCTTCTTCTTCTTCTTCTTCTTCTTCTTCTTCTTCTCCTTCTTCTTCTTCCTCTCTTCTTTTTCGAAAAAAAAAAAAAATCTAAAAAACGAAAAAAAAAAATCATCCCAAGTTTTCCTCGCGGAGAAGGATTATGACGTCACATTTATCATGACGTCATAAAAGCAATACGATTTCCCCGCCTCTTCCTTATCTCACGAAAGAAGTTATCCCACAGAGAAAGAGAGATAAGGAAGAGATAAGAGAGAAAAAGATAAAGAGAAAAGTACTTCTTCCTTCCACATTCTCTCCCCTTCTTCCCTGTCTCCTTTTCCCCTCTCCTCTTTCTCCTTTTCCCTTCTCCCGTTTCTCCCTTTCTCCTCTTCCCTCTCTCTTTCTCCCTTTCCCTTCTCCTCTTCCCCTCTCCTCTTTCTCCCTTTCCCTTCTCCTCTTTCTCCTCTCCCTTTCCCTCCTTCCCCCTTCTTCCTCTCCGTCTTCTGACTCGTAATAACGAAGAAGGAGAGGAAAGAGAAAAAGGAGAGACAGAACTAAAAACGAAAGGGGAAGAAAAGAGATGGAGAGGAGAACACGAAGAAAAACACGAGAGAGAAAAAGAAGAAGAAGAAGAAGAAGAACAAGAAGAAATAAAAAAAGAAAGAAGAATAGAGGAAGAAGAAGAGGAAGAAAGAATGAAAAGAAAAACAAAGAGGAAATGATGATAAAAATCATTAAGAAGAGGAGAGAAGAGCAGATTCGGAGACGATCCACGAAGGGGGAGGGGGAGGGAGAGGGGGGAGGGGGAGGGAGAGGGGGAGAGGGGGAGGTAGGAGTAGGGGGAGAGGGGAATAGGATTAGGGGTGGAGGGGGAGGTAGGAGGAGGGGGGAGAGGGGGAGTAGAAGGAGTAGGGGAGGAGGGAAGGAAGGAGGGGAGTAGGGGAGGAGGAGGGAAGAAAGGGGGGGGGGGTGTTCCCGTGTAGCTTCCCCGTGTTCTCCTCAGCGGCCCAGCGACCTGTCGATCTGGGGACCTGATAACCAGCGCCGACGACCAGGTAGCAGGTGCGAACAATAAGAACCACAACCCACCTGTCTGTCGTCTCTCCCTCTCTCTTCCTCCCTCTTTCTCTCT
Source organism: Penaeus monodon (assembly GCF_015228065.2). Taxonomy (NCBI): domain Eukaryota; kingdom Metazoa; phylum Arthropoda; class Malacostraca; order Decapoda; family Penaeidae; genus Penaeus; species Penaeus monodon. The sequence continues at coordinate 4,437,701 of NC_051397.1, forward strand.
GTCTCTCTTTCTCTTTCTCGCCTCCTTCTCTCTTTCTCTCTGGCTCTGTCCCTCTTTGTCTCTCTCTCTGTTTTTTTTTCTTTCACTTTCTCTGTCTCTGTCTCTCTCTCTGTCTGTCTGTCTGTCTGTCTGTCTGTCTCTCTCTCTCTTCTCTCTCTCTCTCTCTCTCTCTCTCTCTCTCTCTCTCTCTCTCTCTCTCTCTCTCCTCTCTCCCT
>NC_051397.1:4445415-4447915 GCF_015228065.2 Penaeus monodon
TTTGTTGGTTTTTACTAACGAAAACTAACGACCAGACAAAAGCATGGAAGTCCATTTCCCTGCAGACATGAGGTGTTGGTCACTTCGGGGCAGCAAGGGCGCGTGTCCTACGGGAAAGCCACGGACGCCGCGTCCATCTTGATAACACTTTCTCAATTAAGGTGGCGTCGGCCCCACCTGTGCCCGAGACAGAAAGCCTTCTCGGAGATGCCCGAGCCCTTTATTGGGGCCAAGTGCGGGGGCACCAAGGCGTGGCAGCTCCTCGGTGACAGTTGCAAGTCACACCAAGACCGTGAGGATTGCAGGATAAGGGTTAGCGGTTGCAGTGTTGAGGTGGAGACGAGGCGATGGGGGGTGGAGGCTGGCAGCTCCCCCGTGGAGGTACTGACGGCCCAAGGAAGAGGGGAGGGCAGGAGGGCAGGAGGCAAGGGAGAAGGAAAGGGAGAGGGGGGGGGGGAAGAAGGAGGGGGGCATGACCCGTCTCATCCTCAACCTCAACCTCTTCCTCGTCCTTTTCCTTCTCCTTTCTCCTGCTCCTCCTTCCTCCACCTCCTCCTCCCTCCCTCCACCATCTCCTAAGGCCGTCACACAATCCTCAACCTCAACCACCTTTCGGTCTTATCCACCTCCGCCCTTTCGCTCCACCTCCACCTCCCGCTATCATCAATCGATCCGAATTTTATCTCATCCACTTTATTCCCTCCTCCCGTACTTCATCATCGAGTGCCGTTATCCACTTCACCCTAATTAACAACAATCCTTTATTATTAAGACGAAGACGAGGACGAACACCCCAGAAAAAAAAAAAAAAAAAACGTTGACAATTAATTCAAGATCGTGTAATGCAAACGAACAAATCCGGCGTTGCCCTTATGTAACGATTTTCCCAAGGCTATCATTTCTTTATTTATTTTTCAATCTTCTTTTTTTTCTCTCTTTCTCTTTTTTTCTTATCTTCTGAGGAGATAAAGAAAAGGATCGAGTGTTATTCTTCGCCGAATTTTCTCATCGAAGATTTTTTTTAAAGCGGGTTTTATCTGCGTTTCTGATTTCCTTTGAATCGCAAGACGTGAGTGTTAGTATTGGGGAATAAAACTGGAAACAAAAGAAATTCGAGTACATATTCACAAACGTATGTAAGTATGTCTATATATATATATATATATATATATATATATATATATATATATATATATATTTGTATATATATCTAAATATACACAAACATATACATATGAATACATCACACATACACGTTGATACTAATATAGATAAATGTATATGTATATATGCATACATACATACATGCATAAAAAAAATAATAAATAAATATCTGTCTACACACATACATATACGCATTTATATGTATAATATGCTTTCGTTTCACGCGCCAGTGAATCAAAATCAAAATACTTAAAAAAAAAAAAAAAAAAAGTCAATGTGGCAACAACGTATCTCCCACAGTGAAATTGGCAGCTTTAATCAGCAAGCAATCACCTGTCTGACGTCACGATTAATTTGACAAGGGGATGAGAGGGTGATTAATCCGATATGTCTCTGGGGGGCTGGGGCGATGAGGTGGCCTGGGAGGGGGAAGGGAGGGAGAAGGGGAGGAGAGGGAGAAGGGAGAGGGGGCAGGGAGAGGTTGGGGAGGGGGGCAGGAGAGAGAGAGAGAGAGAGAAGGGAGAGGGGGCAGGGGGGAGAGGGGAAGGAAGGGACGAGAGAGAGAGAGAGAGGGGGGGGGCTAGGCAAGGGGGAGGGCGGGCGAGGCATACAGGATAGGGCGCTGGGGAGCGTAATGTGATTGGCTGGCGAGATTACAGCAGTAAACCTACAGATATTGTGACTGGCCGAAATAAGTTGAGTTTCGGGTTATTTGATCATTATATTCCTTGGTGGGGATTCTTTCTCTCTCTCTCTTTTCTTATTATGATCTTCGTGGAGGAGAAGGGGCGATGAAGGACCTGGTATGTGATGATTAATTTAATCCCTTGGTCGAAGTTGCATGCATCTTAATTAAAGAGTCCATAATAATAATATATATATATATATATATATATATATATATATATATATATATATATATATATATATATATATGTGTTTGTATATGTGTGTACACACACACACACACACACACACACACACACACACACACACACACACACACACACACACACACACACACACACACACATATATCGAGAGAGAGAGAGACATAAAAATACGGACGAACAGAGAGATATAGATATAAATAGATAAACAAAACAAGATATACAAATAAAGTAAACAAGACCACTGCAAATAAAAAAAACAAACCCAAAAATGATAATAATGGTAAACAAATAAATTACCTAGCGACAGCAGCCAGAACGCAAATTTATCTATGATAATGTGAACGTTGTACATCATTTTCTGTGCCGTGTATGACAAACCTTTACTCATCCGCAAAGGATATGAACTTCCGAGAAGATACACAATGACAGGCGGTGTTGGCGAC
>NC_051397.1:4452915-4460415 GCF_015228065.2 Penaeus monodon
GCCAATTAGTCATGCATCCAGCCGGCGTTGCCACAGTTCGGCGTAATTTTGGCCCGATTTCGGTCGGACCCGATTTCGTTATTGGTCCGCCGCCGCTCGCCGTGCTCTCCGCTTCCTCCGATAGAGCGATTGCTGGGGGAGGAGGAAGGGGAAGAGGAAGGAGGGAGGTGGAGGAGGGAGGTGGAGGAGGGAGGTGGAGGAGGGAGGTGGAGGAGGGAGGTGGAGGAGGGAGGAGGAGGAGGGAGGAGGAGGAGGAGGAGGAGGAGGAGGAGGAGGAGGAGGAGGAGGAGGAGGAGGAGGAGGAGGAGGAGGAGGAGGAGGAGGAGAGGAGGAGGAGGAGGAGGAGGAGGAGGTCGGTTCGACCCTCGCTCGCGCTGACCAGACGCTGTCGGAACGTGCGTCGGGCAGGAGCTTTCATCAGCGGCGGTCGCACGGGAGGAGGAACCGTACCTTGGGCGCCGATCACGGGGAATGGATCAGAGGACGGGAGACACACGGCATTCCACGGATACCGAGACCCGATGACGCCCACTCTGCAAGGCGTCGCGCCCACCTCCACACGCCCGGCCGCCCGTGCTGACGCCCATGAGGACAGACCTTGGGCAAACACTCCGTGCCACCGGAGTCGACGCGGGCGAGGCGGCCGGCGCTGCCCTTAACGAGTCCCGCCTCGGATCAACCCTTGAGTGGGCGCTCAGAGTCCGCGCGAGGGGGAAGCGCCCACTCAACTTACGATGATGAAGCCTCGACAATGCCAATTATTTGTTGAACGAGGGAGGTCTCGGCCGGACACAAACACGGGCGAGGCGAGGCGGACGAAAGGGAAAAAGTGTCTGCTTTCGTATTCCCCGAAGAATCCTCGAGACTTGCCAGGGATTAGCGCATGCATAAAACGCGCACACATGCAAAGTCACACTCGCCACTTGTGCACACATAGCACACGCACGCGCACGCACGGACACACACACACACACACACACACACACATCCCCCAACCCCACACATCCACATCCCCCACCAGCCCTTACCCCCACACCCACACATCCCCCCCCCCCACCCCACACGCGAATAAAAACATCGCGGGGTCAGCACGTCGAGGTCAAAGGTGACGAGCCCTCTGGCGGCGAGAGAGAGGTAATAGGGCATGCTAATTACTCCCCTTTCGAAGCCACTACAGCAAGAATGGATGACGCCTTGAACAATATTCCGGTTGTCGAAGCTGACTTTCTTCTCTCTCTCCCATTTTTTTTTTAATTGAGCCCGCTATGTATTATTCATTTCCCAAACCAATTGATTTCTGAGGTTCATTTGCAAATCAAATGCGACAACTTGTATCGGGATCCGCGGAAGAGAGGGACCGACGCTGGTCTTGTGGACACGGGTCGGTCGGGCTGTCGGGTCGGGCTGGGTCGGCTGTCGGGTCGGCTGTCGGTTCGGGCTGTCGGCTCGGGCTGTCGGGTGTCGCTCTTGGTTCGGGCTCTTATCTTGTCGTATCTTTTGCTCTCGCTGTCTCTCTGGTTCTCCGCCTTTGTCTCTGTTGTCTTCTGCCGTTTTTTTCTCTCTCTCTTATTCTCTGTTTGTCGCTTTCTCATTCTCTTTCTATACTCCTAATCTCTCTCTCTTCTCTTCTCTTTTCTTCTCTTCTCATCTCTTCTCTCTATGCATCCGCCTGTTTGCATCTTATAGCCTACTTCTCTCTCTCTCTCTCTCTCTCTCTCTCTCTCTCTCTCTCTCTCTCTCTCTCTCTCTCTCTCTCTCTCTCTCTCTCTCTCTCTCTCTCTCTCTTCTTTCGCATTATCTTTGCATTTGTGTGTGGTTGATATATGCTTAACTTGTCAGCGTATTTGTATATGTATATATGCATGAGAGTTAGTACAGAAACACACTAGCATAAATGAAGAAAACGTACAGATATGCTTGTGTGTGTGTGTGTGTGTGTGTGTGTGTGTGTGTGTGTGTGTGTGTGTGTGTGTGTGTGTGTGTGTGTGTGTGTGTGTGTGTGTGTGTGTGTGTGTGTGTGTAGTGATGTGGTGTGTGGTGTGGTGTGTGGTGTGTGAATGAAGTGAATGGATGTGATGTGAATGTGAATGTGAGTGTGAGTGTGAGTGTGAATATGAGTGCGAGTGTGAATATGAGTGTGAGTGTAAGTGTAAGTGTAAGTGTACGTGTGAGTGTGACTGTGCGTGTGCGTATTGGTATACGTATACGTATGCATGTGCATATGCGTGTAAGTATGTACGTGCGTATATGTGTACATATATGTGTACAATAAATTTACATACACATACATAATTAATGAAAAAATTTACTCCACGTACACCCACCCCCCCCTTTTCCCCCGTGTCTCATTGCAAAGGTAAGCCCGTGGACTCAATGACGTGTTTTTATACATTAGTGACAGCTGTGTGTTTTATGGTCGACTTTGGCTGACGAAGGTTTTCAACGCCAAGTGTGCTTTCACGCTATCAGCGACGCTTGCATTAGTAATGTTCATGTTGCTTTTTTCTCTCTCTTTGTTTTCTTTTTATTTTTTTATTTTTATTTTTATTTCTTTATTTTTTATTTTATTTTATTTTGACACATTTTTTTTTTTATCTTTTTTTTTTTTTTTTTTTTTTGTTCTGCTTAAATTTTCTTCGCGTGGTGTTATATTTGCTTTTATATGTCATGTTTATAAAGAGTATATATAATTTTGTTTTCTAATATTGGCATATAATTAAGTAGAAGCGACAGATCAGGGATTGGAACATGACATAAAACAAAAGTTAAAAAAAATATATACAAATAAATATGAAAACAATTTCGGTTGAAGGGAAGACGGGGAAGGGAGGAGGAAGGGAGTGGATAGAAGAAGGGGAGAGAGGGGGAGGGGAGCGGAGGAGGGGGGGGGGGATATGCGTCTAGGCGTAGCGTGAAACGGGGTGCGAACGGACGCGGCGGCGAGACAGTGCCATACCACAGAGCGCCTTAGGGCTCATCAACACACGTCGGCAAAGGAGATAATGAACCTTGCAGAACCCTCGAACGTGTGTCGAACCTCCAGCGGCGGCGGAGCATGGTGCGCGCGAGCCTTTTGGTGAAGCATTTTAATTAAAGTCCGCTTGGTGACACATGGCACTGGGAGTGTGCCAATGTGCTATGTCATGACAGCACGCCACTCACGCGAGTAACGACATGAGAGTTACTGCTATGCCGTGAATTACTGGAGAACAAGTGGAGTAAATAAATCAACTCCAAATTGTTGAAATAACGTACATGCCATCCGAATAATTCTTTATATCTTTTTCTTTTTCCTAATGTCATACGATACTTGATAAAACACACGAACGATAATTAAGGACCCGATCGTTCAAAAGAAGTCAAAAGTATTTTCAGCGAGACCTATTAATCAAACTGTAAATGATTTAGCCTTTAAATGGCACTGACAGGGAATCAGGGACCATTTCAGTGCCTCTCTGAGGTGCCGCATTTTAGGTATATCTGTCATATGCATATATATATATATATATATATATATATATATATATATATATATATATATATATATAATATACATACATATACATATATATATTTATATTATATATATATATTTATATATATATATATATATATATATATATATATATATATGTGTGTGTGTGTGTGTGGGTGTGTGGTGTGTGGGGTGTGTGTGTGTGTGTTTGTATGTATATGTATATATGTATGTATAAGTATATATATATATGTATGTATGTATGTATATGTCTAACTATATGTCTATCTCTCAGTCTCCTCTCTCTCTCTCTCTCTCTCTCTCTCTCTCTCTCCTCTCTATATATATATATATATATATTATATATATATATATATATATATATATATATATATATGTGTGTGTTGTGTATGTGCATACATAGATATATTATATAATATATTATATATGTACATAGATACATATATAATATATATATATATAAATATATATATATACACACATATACATATACAAATATATATACACATACATGCATACATATAAATATATATATATATACTATATATATATATATAATATATATATATATATATATATATATATATATATATATAAAGACATGTGAGTGTCTGTGTGTGTGTGTGTGTGTGTGTGTGTGTGTGTGTGTGTGTGTGTGTGTGTGTGTGTGTGTGTGTGTGTGTGTGTGTGTGTGTGTATGTGTGTGTGTATGTGTGTGTGTGTGTGTGTGTTTGTGTGTGTTGTGTGTGTTGTGTGTGTGTGTGTTGTGTGTGTTTGTGTGTGTGTGTGTGTTGTGTTAATATACATACATACACACATATATATATATATATATATATATATATATATATATATATACATATATATATATATAATATATATATATATATATATATATATATAATATGTGTATATATATATATATATATATATATATATATATATATATATATATTATAAACATACAAACACGTATACAAACAGAAGTAAACACTCAAAAACACGATATGAACACCACTAGAAGCAAAAAAAAAAAAAAAAAAACATTTCTCCTAATATTGCTAACCCTAACAACCACTGACGAAGATGAAGACGATCGAAGATTTAAGAAAAAAAGAGAGAGAAAAAAAAACTCTTAAAGGGAAATAAACGAGTCACACCTGAACAAACGACCCACGCCAATACCAGCGAAGAAAACGAGCATACCAAGGGGAGTAGGGGGAGAGAGAGGGGGAGAGAGAGGGGGGGAGGAGGAGAAAGAAGAAGGGGGGAGGGGGGGGGGTATGAACATCGCCTGTTACGGTACCCAGAAAAGCTGATACCACAAAAAAAAAAAAAAACGATCGTTATCTCAAGAATATATATATGACTTTTTATCCTCTTTTTTATCATTAAAGTAAGGGGGTAAGGGAGAAAGAAAGAAAGAGAGAGAAAGAGAGAGAAAAAAAATATTACGTCACCTACTGTTGTTGAACTGTATAAAACGTACATGTTTACTTCGACCTCCTATGGTGTTGTGGGGCTACCTGGTGGGACCAAGGAATGTGAGGTTTTTGCTGGTGTAGGCGGTTGTTAGGGGAGATGGTGTTGTTTCTGGTGTTGTTGGCGTTGGCACTGCTGTTGGTACTGGTGTTGAATGGGATACTGGTGTTGATGGGGTTAGTACTGGTTTGGTGTTGATAGGGATAGGGCTTGGGTTGGTACTGGTACTGGTGTTGATAGGGATAGGGCTTGGGTTGGTACTGGTACTGGTGTTGATAGGGATAGGGCTTGGGTTGGTACTGGTACTGGTGTTGATAGGGATAGGGCTTGGGTTGGCACTGGTATTGGTACTGGTGTCAAATACTGGTGGTACTGGTACTGGTGTTGATAGGGATAGGGCAGGTGTTGAATGTGGTATTGGTGTAATTGGGGCTGGTATGATGCCGGATTTATTACTGATGCTGAAGTTGGTGCTAATTTTTCAAGAGTTGATCCTGGTGTTGCTCTTGTGGTTGCTTTGGCGTTCGTAGTGGCTCTGTTGGTGATGTTCCTGGTATTACTGGTATTACTACTGCTTGTATTAGTACTGGTGTTGGCAGATGTAAAAAAAAAGGGTGATTTTGAATGTATACCTAACATATCCGTGTGTGTTGATGATGGAAAACGTGGATGATTCATGAAGAAAAAAACCCAACTCATTGTGTGGTTGGAAAGCACATATGTAAATAAAATCATCATATCTTATATAAGAAAAGAAACAAGAACAGCCACAGTAATAGCAATAGTAATAGTAATAATAATAATAATAATAATAATAATAATAATAATAATAATATTAATAATAATAACAATAACAACAATAATCAAAAGAACAACATTAATAACAATAACAATAACAGAATACACAGTCCGAGAACACATCCTCCTCCGCTAAGCATTACTTTTCAGAACACTTAAGGAACAAGAACGGACTTCACTTCCGAAACGACTTCACTTCCAAAGCACTTCGACCTCAGGGCATGTGTGGCTGACCTGACATCATTCGGGAAGGCCCCTTGGGAGTTGACCCTGAGCCAAGAAGGGTGCCACTGGCAGACTTACCTTGGCTTCCGCCCCTCCCTGTGAATGAGAGATAAGAGTAAGTCATGGGTGTACATCCGATGGTGTTCTGGAGGTCAAAAGGAAAGAAAGTTTTGATCTTTTGAATTGTTCCTTTTCAAAGACTCTCCGTTTTCTGTTTTCTTGGGGGGGGGGGGTAAAAAAATTATCATGGAAGGGGGGGGTTGGATGATTATATATAAATATATTTTTTTTTTCTACAAGATATTTTTCATGGGGCAAATAAGTGGGCAAAATACAGTTCGAAATGGGAATGATTATATAAATACATATTATTTTTTTAAAATTTATCATTATCATTATCTTCTTTTTTTCAGGGAGTATTATCGACACCCTTCACTTCAGGCTCTGAAACAGGTGGCGTTACCGACCAACACGTTATAGGAAATCATCAAAACAATGGCATTAGGCGTAGAGGTCTAACTAAGCTACGAGAGGAAAGCCAAACTCGGGGAAAACTTTCGAGTCAAACTCCACTGGGCCGAGAAAAGGTCGACAAGAAACTCGGGAAGAGAGGTTGGAGGTGGAAGGCCAAATCAGACCTGAATGAACATAAACAAAAGCTTTTGATGACGATGAGAATGGAGGCCTACGGAACACCCCCCTCCCACCAAAACCCCCTCCCTCCCTCCCTCACGTGAGACCGCCCTCCATAGGCCTATAGAAAAGCATCGACTCTGACGTCTGGATGATCAAAAAAATCCTCTCTCTATGTCCCCCCCCCCACCTTTTCTTTCTCTCCGTTCCGATTATCCGTTATAAATGTCCCATTCATCTGTTTACAACCCGACAAAGATCACCAGAGGCGTGAAGATTAATTCATCAATATATCGCAGCGCGCTCGTCTTGACTTAATATAGGCCTATCTGTATAATTATCAGACATTGCCGGCCCTGACTGAAGGCTCCGTCTCTCAAAGGGTAAAACCAGTTCCCCGCTAATGGGTAATCACTTGAGGGAGGCCTAAAACAAAGGCCTTTCTGCTCTTGCTCTCACACTGACTGGCACATGTAAGGCCTATTTCATATTTAATTAGAGGGGCAAGGGAGGTAGGGTGGGGGTGGGGTGGGGACCAGGGGTGGGGGTGGGGGTAGGGAGGTGTGCCTGAGTGTGGGGGGTAGACGGGGGGGGACACATGAAGTTAATTTTCCCACAATTATCGAGTTAACAAGGGATAACGTTTGTTTGCTTTCAGTTTTGTTCTGCAGTGTGCGCGGTTTAGCTCATATGGACCTTAATTTCAAATATCAGTCATCTCTCTGTTTATTTCCTCGTTGCCTTTGAAAATTCGCTGATGTTCTGCAATAACGATTTTTTTTATATATCGTGACTGTGACAAGGACTTTTTTTTGTTAGATATTACATTATAAAACGAATTTTTTCCTTTTTTTCTTTTTTTTTTG
>NC_051397.1:4462915-4467915 GCF_015228065.2 Penaeus monodon
ATCTATCAGGGTTTCCGTGTAAGGCCATCCGGCGAAATCCCCACGAAAGCAGAGGAAGCACAAGCACGCACATGCTCACACACATGCATACATGGATACATACAGACATGGGTTCATAAATGCAGACATATATGCATAAATAAATACATACATACCTAGACACACACACACACACACACACACAAACAAACACACAAACACACACACACACACACACACACACACACACACACACACACACACACACACACGAACGTACGTATGCACCCTCTTCCTCCCTCCCTCCCTCCCAACACACACACACACCCGGTACACACAAAGCCAATTGAGCTGTCCTGCACTCTACACCTGCCTAGCCATCAATCTACGTTTAATTGACGACCGGTAGATGGCGTCCATGAAACACCACGCGAGGCTCCCTTTCCTCCGGGATCCATCATGCTTCCGGGGAGGACAGTGACAGTTGGCCAATTTTCAGAAACGAGATGGGGAGATAAGGAGGCAGAGGGAGAGGAAGAGGGAGGAAGAGAAGGTGAGGGAGAGGGAGAAAGGGAGTGAGGGAGAAGGACGAAGGGAGAGAGGCAGAGGGAGAGGGAGAGGGAGAGGGAGAGGGAGAGAGAGAGAGAAGAGAGAGAGAGAGAGGAGAGAGAGAGAGAGAGAGAGAGAGAGAGAGAGAGAGAGAGAGAGAGAGAGGAGAGAGAGAGAGAGCAGAGAGAGAGAGAGAGAGAGAGAGGAGACAAGAAGAGCCAGAGAGACAGACAGACAAACAAACAGAATCAAAATCAAAGACACCCTATCACAAACAACGAAACACCACACCAGAGCCATACACAGCAAACTACGAATATCAAACTACCCTATCAACACAACACACACAATCCAACTACTATCCACTACCTACTATCCACACACACACACTCCCCTCTCCCATCTCCCCTCTTCCCTCTCCCCCCCTTCCTCACCACTACCACTCAGAACGCCGCCATTCCGTCAAGAAATCGACGCTGGAAGCCTTCTCCACAATCTGGATAATCCACTTCGGAGCAGGGGATAATCTGATAGCGGGGAAATAGATAAATATATCCCTGAGTGAGTGTTGTCTGATATTACGGGGGACCAGTAGCATCTACAGAAGCTGTTACTAGATTTGTGACAGGTGGGGATACGTCGGTGACAGCTGATGGCCGTTCATGACAAGCGGCGAACCTTTTGTGAGCGTGTTTTGTTTTAATATTTTACCTATTCTTCAATTCAGAGAAGAGATTTTTATAAATAAGGTGGATTCTTCAAAATATCCGCTTTTCCGATCTCCATTTTTTTTATAGGGAAGGGGAGCGATCGTAAATAAAATTCTCATGATGTAACATAAAAAAAAGAAATTCTAATCACTGAGAAGGGATATAAAAGACGCTGAAAATAACTAAACAACAAACGAAAGAAGAAGACGAAGAAGAAGAGGAAGAAGTCGAAAAAGAGGAATAAGAATAAGATGAAGTAGAATAATAATAAGAACAAGAAGAAGAAAAGGAAATAGAACAAGAAGAAGAAAAAGAAGTAGAAGGAAAGGAAGAAGAAAAAGAAGAAGAAGAAGAAGAAGAAGAAAAGAAGAATAAGAATAAGAATAAGATGAAGATGAAGAAGAAGGAGAAGAAGAAGAGAATAATAATAATAATAATAATAATAATAATAATAATAATAATAATAATAATAATAATAATAATAATAACAACAACAACAAGACAACAAAAGTAATACCTAAACAAATAGATCCCAAGCAGAGCACGAGGAGAAAAAAAAAGGGAAAAAGATGCAGCCTCGATGACCACGAAGACAAGCTCGCGGAAGGGCCGAGAGGAGAGGAGAATATCCCTTATGCTAATGGCGGGGGAGACAGGCCAGTACGCAAGCCTCCTGATCCCTTTTTGACAAGAGCTTCTTTGTAACTGATACTCGGCGTCCAAGAATGGGATGACGCGCCGACCAGTTGCCCTTCTGAGGAGGCTCTCGGGGTTTGGAAAAGAGGGGGAGGGGGGAGGGGAGGGAAAGGTGGGAGGGAGAGGTTGGGGGATAGGAGGAGAGAGGAGGGCGAAGGAGGGGAGAGGAGGAGAAAGGAGGAGGGAGGGAGGGCGAAGGAGGGAAGGAGAGGAAGGGAAAGGAGGGGGGAAGGAGGAAGGAGGGAGAGAGAGGAAGATGGAGAGGAAGAGGGAGGAAGGAGGGGGCAGGAAGAAGGGAGGGAGAAGTACAGGATAGAAGAGAGAGAGGGGGAAGTAACAGGAAGTCGGGAGAGGAGAGGAGGGAAAGGAGAGAGGTAGGGGAGGGGTGAAGAGGGAAGAGGGAGGGGCAGGTGGGAGGGCGCTGAGCGAGGCTAATGGAAAAATGCTGGAGTAGGTGTGTTAAATAGGAGAGGCCTATCGACGGCGAGGGTCCACTACATTGTCTCGTCTCATCGGCGGTGGAGCCTTGGGGATCACACGCTTCTTTATTCTCATTAGTGTAATTTCCTGTCTCTTTTAACTCTCTTCCTCCCCATTCCTTTATTTCTATTTCTCCTTCTTACCATTTTTTTTTAAGCTCTCTGTTTCGGCCGACTTGTCTTTTGTGGAGAACATCAAATGTGGGTAATAATGTGGGTGTCTATGGAGGGAGGGGGGGGGGGATATTGAGAGGGGAGGGGAGGGGTCAGAGATGGAGTAGGGGGTGGGGGTGGAGAAGGAGGAGGGGGGGTTAAGAGGATTGGGAATAGGGAAAGCGCCAGAACGGTGGAGAATTCCGAGCAAAAACACCGGTAAACAAAGAGAAAACCGACATTGTTAAGTGTTTTGTACCAAAAGATAAAATTTTAACCAAAAAAAAAAACATATATCAAGTAAAAAATAATATACCACCTTCAAAATCACACCAAAAAAACGAGAAAGAAAAAACAATACCACTCACTCTAAACCTAAAAAAAAAAAAAAACAAAGAAAAAAAAACAAAGGTGAATCTTCAAAACATATATATTTTATTTTCTCCCCCTTACCTCCCCTCCCCCTCCCTACCTTACCCCCTCCCCTTAGCAGCGTCTTATATCGCCTACGATACAAAGATTGTGTCAGAGAGAGGAGCTTTGCCACGTCCCTCGGGGGGGTCTCTCCGAAGGGCAGAACGCAGGAACCGACGCCGTAAAAAGAGGCAGTGACACTCCTCGCCACCAGAGGAAAGAGGGAACGGAGCTGTGATTAACCGCCGCTGCTCGTAAGTGCAAGCCGATGGTTTCTTGTCTATTCTGGGGTCTCTTTTTGTGTGGGGGGGGGGGGCTTTTTATTATTTCTCTTTTCTTTTTATTTATCTTTTATTTTACCTTCTTGTTTTTTTTTCTTTTTTCATATTATTATTGTTATTATTATTATTATTATTATTATTATTATTATTATTATTATTATTTATTATTTTTCTACTTCTTCTTCTTCTTTATTTCCTTCTCCATCTTCTCCCTCTTCTTCTTTCTTCTTCTTCTCCCTCTTATTCTTATCTCTTCTTCTTCTTCTACTTCTTCTTCCTCTTCTTTCTTCTTCATCTCCTTCTTCTTCTTTCTTCTTCTTCTTCTTCTACTTCTTCTTCCTCTTCTTCTTCTTCTATCTCTCTCTCCCGATTTTTTGTACCTTCTCTCCAGGTTATTTTCGACTTTGATTGGCTTCATTTTTTATTAGTCCGTATAAAAGGGCGGGTGAATAGTGTGATGCGGAGCTTTTAAGATTTGTTGTTTCTTTTTATGTGACTCCTAACGTTTGTATAAAAGAAAATGATAATAACGACAATATCAATAATAATACTAACACTAACGATAATCTCGACAGTGATAAAAAAATTCAGCTCAGAGTAACAGGATATGTACTTCAGAATGTTTTTCATTTACATTTACTTGATTTATGAAGATACTGTTCTCGGGAATTCGTAACATACACATTAAGTGTTGATAAAACGAAGTGCAATTCGGGTTTAGGATCGCTATCTCTAGTTAAACGCGAAAACTGCAATAAAATCCCCGCAAGTGTCGGAGGGACAACGGGCATAAATCAAAAACAATTGCATATTTACAGTGCCGAGAAATGTAGCACGGGAAGAGATCGTCCTCGAGCCACAGATAAATATCATCTCTCACAGCTGTATTTATGCCATGATCTATGCCAGCCCGAGAAGATCATTCGTTCTCTCGCCAACTGGCCGCGTCCATTCCCTTTCAGTCCGTTCGTAGACGTCGGTTTCAAAAGCCAAGTCGGGGCGGACGATCCCACCGCCAAAGCGTCTTCCGATCATTCTTCACCCTTAATTACGGGTCATATTTTCCGGAAGTTTATCTCGTACATCAAGCCGGCACATCATGAAGCATTATGTGTGTGAATACCTGAATGATTCAAAGCTGCATGACAGGCATTACAAGCCGCGCGGGGGGTAATTCGTGAACTGTAAATCTCCCCGCTAATAAGGGCGCCTTTCTGCCACTGTGGATAGCGATCGCTCCCGCTCTGCATGATTGCTTAAAGACTGATTATACAGGAATCGACGTCCATCACGACTGATAAATGGTAATACTTGTGTCCGCCAGGGTGTAATAGCAGACTGTCGGCCCCCCATCAGCGTTAACTATGCACGTGTTCCGCACATATTCCACAGTTTGCTCGTATTTCAGCGTTATTAGGGCTTTCGCAGCTCCTCAGGTGCCGCGTTCTCTTGTCCTCTCTGGCCTTTTCTTCTTACATTTACTGAATACATCTATTCCGGTACCCAAATCTACATATACACATATACATATACATACGCATATACATGTACATTTGCATATACATTTACATCTATATATTCATGTACAATACAGATACACAAACACACACACACACATAAGCACACATACACACAAATAAAAGACCTTGAATATCCATTTCTATCACCATGACGATCAGATGTCATCCTAAAAAAGATATCACCCATTTAATCTCACATCACTCCCTCCCCCCCCCCTC
>NC_051397.1:4472915-4475415 GCF_015228065.2 Penaeus monodon
TTCATCCTCCTTTATTCTATATTTCTCTTGCGTTTCTTTGTTTCTTAGCGCTTTCTATTTTTACTTGATTACTCTTTCCCACTGTGTCACCAATGTTTCTTTTTCTCCTTTCTCTCTCTCACTCTCTTTCTCCCTCACACCCTCTTTCTCTTTTCTCCCCTCCCTTTCTCCTTTCTCCCTCACACCCTCTTTCTCCTTTCTCCCTCTCACCCTCTTCTCCTTTCTCCCTCCACCTCTTTTCCTTCTCCTCTCACCCTCTTTCTCCTTTCTCCACCCTTCCCTTTCTCCCTCTCTCCTCTCCCTTTTTCTCTCTTTCTCCCTCTCACCCTCTTTCTCCTTTCTCCCTCACCTTCTTTCTCCCTCTCACCTTTTCTCTTTCCCCTCCTCTCTTCTCCTACACCTCTTTCTCCTTTCTCCCTCTCTCCTTCTTTCTCCCTCTCCCTCCTTCTTGACTAAAACTTAGTGCATATCACTCTCCACTCTAAGCCTTTTCCTTTACGTCTCATTTCTCAGCAATCAAGGGGATGCAAGAGGGAGGAGAGAGGAGAGAGGGGGGAGAGGGGAGAGGGGGAGCGGTGGGAGAGGAAAGGGAGAGGAGAGGAGGAGGAGACGGGAGGGAGAGGAGAGGGGGAGGGAGGGAGGGAGAGGAGAGGGGAGGAGACGGGAGGGAGAGGAGGGGGGGAGGAGACGGGAGGGAGAGGAGAGGAGGGAGGAGATGAGAGGAAGAGGGAGTGGGACAGATAGGACGGGGAGAGGAAAAAGGAGAGGGAGAGGGAGAGGGAGAGTGAGAGGGAGAAGGTAGAGGAGATAGAGGAAAGAAATAGAGAAAGAGAGAGGAAAAAGAAGAGGAGAGGGAGAGGAAAAGGTAGAGAAGAGAGTGTAGGAAAAGATAAGGAACAGGCAATGGGAGAGGCAGAGAGAAAGCCAAAGAAACAGAGGGAGGAAGAGGAAACGAGATTGGAAAAGTCAAACAGCGAAACAAGAGAGAAGAAAGAAAAAAAAGAAAAAAGAAAGAAAAGAAGAAGAGGAGATCGCAAAGGAGAACCAGAGAGAGAGAGAGAGAGAGAGAGAGAGAGAGAGAGAGAGAGAGAGAGAGAGAGAGAGAGAGAGAGAGAGAGAGAGAGTGAGAAAGAGAGAGAGGGGGGGGGGAGGGAAGGGGAGGGGCAGGCACGCAGGCAACGAGGTGGGAAACGGCATCGCGAGAGACACATTCCTCCTCATTGTGATTCCTCTCTAACGCTCCCTCCGCTACGGCCGCAGCTCGCCAAGTCATGCCGATCGTTGGCCAAGTCGCGAAGGCACACTCTCATCATTCGCGCTGAGTGCCCTTGAATTGCTTGAGATGCTCCCGAGCGTGGAGCGGTGTGGGCCAGTGCCGTGTGGCACATCACGGCGCGTACATGCTACAGTCTACACGTGCATCGCACGATTACACGACACGCACCTTGTATATGTGTAGTATGTATATGATTGTATGCGATGTGTGGCAGTGTATGTATGATGTGGTATGTATAATGTATGTGTACGTGATGCACGATTAAAATCTAGCTAGAATATTATATGATTAGTATTATATGATATATGTATGATATAGTATATATATATAGTATGTAATAAGTACTTATAGTAACATGTATGATGTATATGTATATTATATATATTATATATATATATATCTATATATATATACTATATACATATATATAATATATATACATATACATATATATACATATACATATACATATACATATACATATACATACACACACACACACACACACACACACACACACACACACACACACACACACACAACACTATACATATATAAATATATATATATATATATATATATATATATATATATATATATATATATATATATATATAAACACACTCATAATGTATATGCATATAAATATAAACACACCTACATTCACATCCACACATTCTTAAAGAATGGTTTAAACAATGCCTAAAAGGGGCAGAGGGGAAGAAGGAGAGAGGGAGAGAGAGAGGGGGAGAGGGGGAGGGGAGAGCGAGGGGCGAGAGAGGGGGATAGTGATTTCTTTTTAAAATCTCTTCATTACACCTTCGCACCTAGTAGAAGTGGACAGTCCTCTCCCGCTTATTGCGTCATGCCTAACAGGCGGACTTCACTCTACGACCTCCCGCACCTCACGCTAACAAGGGGCTCTATGGCCTCAAAAATCCCGTTTCTTGCCAACGATTATCCAGATAAACGAACGGACGAGCGGGGCGGGGGCGTCGACCCCTTTACCCGGAGATCACTCTGGGTCCGCCCTCTTTTCCCTCCCTTCCTCCCCTCACTCCTTCCCTTCCCCGTCCTCCCTTTCCTCCCTTCCCCTCCCTCCTCCCACTCTACCCCATCCACCCTCCTTCCCTTCCCCTCCCTTCCCTCACCTCCCCCTCTCCCTCCTCCCACTCTACCCCATCCACCCTCCTTCCCTCCTCCTCCCTTCCCTCACCTCTCCCT
>NC_051397.1:4477915-4487915 GCF_015228065.2 Penaeus monodon
GTCCCGACACCACATCACCCCGACAACGAAAGAACTATTTGCTCCACGACCCGACCGAACGACCGAACGACCGACCGACATCCTTTCCAGACCGACAGACCGACCGCCCTCGCTTTCTATCGGCCGCTTTTCCACAATGTTTCGTCGGTCGGATGGGCGGTGCATTTCGATTCTCCGAGCGTCGGGCAATCGGATTAGCCCCCCTGCCGACTTCATTACGCTGTCACGACCGGCATATTCCGATAGATTATGAGGTTCGGTTTGGTCGGGTGTTTACTGCGGGCCGGGGTATGCTTGCGAGGGTATGGGCTATGCTTTAAGGAAAAGGGTATGCTTGCGAGGGAATGCAGGATGCTCTTGGTGACAGGGTCTTCTTGTAGGGAACCGTGTGTGTGTGTGTGTGTGTGTGTGTGTGTGTGTGTGTGTGTGTGTGTGTGTGTGTGTGTGTGTGTGTTCGTACATACGCGTGTATCTATGTGCGTGAGTGTCTATACGCGAGTGTGTGTGCGCATGTACGTGCGTATATGTGCGCGCTAAAGGAGACTGGGCGATTCGCTTGCAACACACTTTGCAAGTCTATGAGCGCCCATACGTCATCGGGGCAACGAGAGTTATTGCAGTGGTGTTTGTGGGCGGCCAGGGACAAGCCGGGCCCGACATGCAACGCTGAGTTTGATAGATTTAATGCCGTATGAAATATCTAATGTTGCATGTTCGCTCGCTCGAAATGGCCCTCGCCTCTCTCTCTCCTCTCCCCCCTCCCCCTCCCCCTCGAGTCGTGGTGGGGGAGGGGATGAGATCGTGTCACGGTGGTGGTGATACACGTAAAGGTGGTGACAGTGTTGTGTTGGTGAGAGATGATTATGGTGATGGGGATGTGATGGTGATGGTGAGAGCGTGACAGTGGCCATGATGCAGATGGTGATTAGGCTGATGTATGTTTATTCCAGGGATTGTCACGCTGCGCAATCGTGATATGGTTAATATCATCGACATTTATATTATAATAGACACTTATATTTATATCTATATTTATCGGTTTTAATAGTTGTTATACTTGAACTATCACTATCCTTTTCAAAACTGATATTTCTATCTTGTGTTTTTACCTCTCTTTCGCTTCTTTGATTCACTCTCTTTCCTTCCCTCTCTCTCGCTTTCTATCTTTCTTCTCCTCTTTCTTCCCCTCTCCCTCTCTCTTCCTCTTAAATTATTTTCTTTTTCTTTTATATTCCTCCTTTTCTCTTCTTTATTCTCTTCCAATAGATTACCTCACAGCCTTTCTTTCCAGACTCTCAAAAAACACTCCCCTCTTCCTCCTCTTCCTCTTCTTCACCACTTATCTCCTCTCCTATTCTCCCCCTTTGCCTCTCTTCCTCCTTCGCCTTCTGTTCGCCGATCCACAAAGCTGAATAATCGTCTACATTTGATTCTTTTCCTCTCTTTCTTTTTCTCTTTCTCTCTTTCTTCCTTTTTCTCTTTCTCTCTTTCCTTTCTTTTTCTCTTTCTCTCTTTCTTCCTTTTTCTCTTTCTCTCTTTCTTTTTCTTTCTCTCTCTCTTCCTTTTTCTCTTTCTCTCTTTCTTTTTCTCTTTCTCTCTTTCTTCCTTTTTCTCTTTCTCTATTTCTCTCTCTCTCTCTCTATTTCTCTTCCTTTTCATCTCTCTTCTATTCTTTTCCATCTCTCATTCTCTCTCACTTTCCCCTCTCTCCTTTCCCTATTCCCCTTTCCTCCTCTTCTCTCTCTCACTACCTCCTCCCTTCCCTACTACCCATCCTCCCCCTCTCACTCTCTCGTCATCTCCTCTCTCATCTCCCTCTCCCTCTCAGCATCCTCATCTCTTCATCCAGCATCTCCATCTCCGTGCCCAGCCTCTCCCATCAACCCCAAGAATCACTCAGTTCCTCCGATTGTCCGAGTCGGTTAACAAGCACAACTAATTTGCATATTAACTATAGAACCACCTCGTTAAAAGCCCACCCCTGTGCAACGACCTAGTGCAACCGGCAGAGTTATTGTCCATTAAGGATTGTTATTGTCATCTACAGTTGCTGATTGATCTATCTACCTATTTGATTTCGGACGAGGCTCCGGGATGATACGCGCAGTCATTAAGGGTTTATATGTTCGTTGTAACGGGGTCCGGGAGGTTATCTGATCCAGCCATTAGCGGGAGTTTTGAGTCCGAATTCTTGGACGGAGCTTGAGCGTCGGCTTCGTGAAACAGGATTGGTCGGCGATTTTCTTTTTCCTGGCCGCGCATTGGTCCTTTCTGTTTGGTTTTATTTCTTTTCCTTAGAGCTATGCGGTTATTTGTTTGTTTGTTCTTGCGAGACGCGAGCGCGCACGCACACACACACGCGCGCACACGCGCGTACACACACACACACACACACACATACATCTATCTATCTATCCACCTATATACACAAATAAATAAATAAATATATATGCATATCAGACTAAAACTCCAATATCCTTTCAAATAGATCATAACAAGAATATCCGGGAATCGAACCTCAAACAAACTCCGCTAGCTAATTAAATAAAAAGTTCCCACTCCTAAATTTCAAGACAATGAGGCAATCGATCATACGGCCGAGCATAAGGTAATTCAACATTCAACACATATCCCCCCCTGCCCCCCCTTCCCCCCTGCCTCCTATCCCCATGTCCCCATGCCTCTCCCCCACCCCTATCAGGAACGCTCACATCACTATTCATTCATAAAAAAAAGAGAGAGAAAAAAACATATACGCTAACACACATCGCTACACCAATTCCATTATAACCCACAAAGCACAGGTTGCGAAGGAATCATTACATAAAATTAAGTATTCTTCTCCCAGGAAGGCGAGATGTACGTCTGTACAAGACCCGTGTACGGACAAGCAACACACAACAGAAAACGAGAGGGACACGGAGCCCCACAATAGAAAACGAAGTGTAGGTACCCGACCGAACACGCACCTCCGTCGCGCATGCGTGGTTCACCCCTACCGTGGTGGAAATTAATTACTGTGTCTTCGGGGGGTGATAGGGAGAGGCTGGGGTTGGTGAGGATGAGAAAGTATTTGTTGTGTGTTGGTTATAATTAGGAAAGAAACTGTTGAATTATTTTGCGCTGTGTGTGCTATTTGGACGATGGGTATTGAAAGATTGCGTTGTTTGGGTGTGATATCTGAACCTAGTAGAAAACAACTATATATATCATTTGCAAAATGATCTGAATACTATTTTTATTTTATTCTTTTTTTCCTATCCTGTGACTGTGTACGACTATTTGCTGGTTGACTGACTTGAGTGTGCATGGTTGTTTGCAAGATCTTTACATGTTGTCCACTGGTTGGCTTGCAATGACAAATGAGGTTCATTAATGGAAAAACAGTGGGATGGATTGCCAGGCTGAGTGTATTACGTTTCTTTATGCTTTGTGTATTATTATTTCTTGGGTAAGTTCATAGGATGTTAGTATGGCCCTCTCTCAGCCTAAAAGTATGTGTGTGTATGTATATGTGTGCATTTGTATATATATATATATATATATATATATATATATATATATATATATATATATATATATATATATACATATACACACATATATACACACATTTTTTGTGAAAGTGTGTGTGTGTGTGTGTGTAAATACTCAAGTACAGAAGCTCCCATACAGATGTAATTCACTTGCCCTGTAAATTCTGTGGATTTATAATATGAAGACCGAAAACCTACTAAGCACCTTTAGCCCCTTTCCTGACAACAGAGGAACACACAGCACCCGCTTCCAACCTACCCCACCTTCCCCTTTGCAAAAAAAACAAAAAAAAGGTAAACAAACACACAACACAAACAATAAAATGACACACACAAAAAAAATGAATAAACAAAGACTGGGAAAAAATATGCTATACTTACAAAGCCGTGTTTGTCGGAGATATTATTCGTGAGTTTTAGCTTGTGAAAAGACACAACCTTTTGCATCCACTGTTCACCCGTCGCTGGGCTGTCTGGATGAATGTACATGCGCTTTGGCATCTCGGGGTCGGCTTTGCCAGCAACCATCCACCTGCTATGAGGAAAAGGGGGTCGAGTATAAGTGGAATGTATGAGGGAGGAGATATATTAAAAAAAAAAATTGATTTTTTTTCATTTAATTTTTTTTTATGTCTTTTTTTGGCTAGGATGTGAGTACGTGATAGCAATTCTTGTGGTATTGTAACATGACTCTTTTTTCATCATTAACATAAGTTTATTTCATCAAAGAAGCATGGAATAAATAAATAAAAAAACAAGTAGTGAAAGAAAAAAAGTCCAGTTAATTGAAAATAACATTAAAAAAATAAAGTTTTACAGAACTAGTGATATTACTCTAAAGAATTTAACCACTTCCTGTTATCAAATTATTAACTTTTATGAATGATTTCATTGAGGAAGCTTATTTGTCATGAAATATACAGCAGAATACAATAAGCATGGCATGAAAATAATCCTAGCGTAAATACTGATAAGCATAATATACATATATATTACAATTTCAAACGTGCAATCAACATTTCATTTTCGTTTTTATTTTATTAAGATGTATTACTGGTCACGATAAGTTGATCTGTTTTTTGTATCCAGAAAAAAAACTACATAAAAAATGCTGCTTTATATCTAGAAATATTTATTATTATTTTTTTTTTTTTAATATTTGGGAACACTGTATACAAACGTTCCTTTATATCTAGTAACACTTTTCTTTATATCTGAGAACACTGTTTCAGCATGATTCTCTATTGGAAATGATTTACATTTTTTTAAATATCTCATACATTCCACATAAACATGAATCTCGAAGCATTGTGGCATGAAAATAATATTCAATTAACAGAAAAAAACATCATATTTTTCAAGATCAAGTGACTTTTTTCTGGCAATATTTAAAATAATAATAAGAATCTCGATGTAGTGACGTAAAACTAACCATTATATTATTGCATTCTAAATCTCAGATAATATTTAGTGAAGCAGATTGCAGCATAATAGGAAAAAAATATGTAAAGGAAACCATCTATTTTTAAGCATTGATTTTTCTATTATATACAGGTATATCTTTTCCCTTTATACTAAGCATTTTTGTTCTGAAACCTGAGTATTAATTAAAATAGTAATTACGTTTCAGAAATCCTTACTTAGTTATTGTCTTTACCATTAATATCATTGTTGATGAATTAAAATAATTATCAGTCATGGTAGAATGAGATATGGACAATAAACAATATTATTAAATACATATATTAATAAAATGCTAATTTTTGTTCACTTCCATTCTCTTCAATAAATAATCAAGATATTTTCTCTACTGAAATGTTGATTGCAGCATCTTAATATAAATCATGAACTTTTATCATATGAATAAAAACAAAATTGAAAACCATCTGTTAATTAGCACTGACTATTAAACAGACTATTACACAGATCGTTCTTATCTGAATTCCTTATAAGATAAAATGGAAGGAGAGGGAAAGAGAGAAAGAGATAGGAAAAAAAAGAATCTTCCAATAAAAAAAGTATATAAAATACAAACAAACAAACAAAAAAAAAATAAGGAGATTGTGTTAAATTCTATAAGACTACTTTGGGGAAACAACCGTGAATCCGGCACATGCAAGAAAAAAGAGAATTTGAATAAATACAATGCAGGAAATAAATAATAATCAAAATAGGGGTGGATAAAACATGCAATCAAGTCTCTGGATAGGTCAGGTCAGGTCAGAACTCCATTGACCAGTCTCGTGGCGTAGCTCCTGTTGCATCAGCAAGGTCATCATTATCTAATTCTTTTATTTTTTATTATTATTCTTTTTTTATTATTCATTTATTCCTTATGTGATCGTTGAGGTTATAAAAGGATTTTTTTTTCTTTTTTTTTTTTATTCTCCTGATGGGTAGGGTAAGGGAGGATGCGTGGGGGAGGGTATGGGTAAGGGGGGGGGGGGAAGATACGCTGATGATGGGGAGGGGGTTAGGGCAGAGGGCAAGAGGGGGGATGGGGGGAGAGGTAATGTGTCATGACAGAGTTCTGTGACAGCTTTTTAAATATTCATATCATACAGAATGAAATCAAGTCAATGACATTTATTTTTTCTTATCTTCCATCTTTCTTTTTATAATCAATTTCTTTTCTTTTCTTTCTCTGATTATTAACATCTTTTTGCCATCCATTTCTATCATCTCTTATGAGCACAGTGAGCAGAACTCTCTCAAAACTCAAGCAGAGTCGCGCTATATTTTCGTTGCAGGTCACTTCATCATATAAGCTTTGACGCGCTACATAGTCCCCAGTAAAGATCTTGCATTCTCAATAAAATGTATCAACTTTTGATAAAGAGGACAAAGGACTGAATAACACAGGCATAGGGAAAAATCTATCATTGGTTCTGTGCACTGAAAGCGAGGGGAGGGGGAGGGGGGGAGGGTAGAGGAGGGTATGAAGGGAGGGGATAGAGGTTCTAATACCAATCTTTGAGGTCGTTGGGGGGGGGAGGGAGGGGGTATATGTATATAAAAAAAAAGTTTGTGCTATAACTAAAGTTTGAGAATTCTAGAGAGACGGTTTTTGAACTCGAGGTTATAGATATATAAATATATATTGTAAGGGGGCTTTACAAATATTTCTTCTGCATGTATGTACAAAATTAGCAGTCTCGAAATTTTGTTGATATACACACAATCACTCTTCTATAAGGGTTTCTATGACGGAAGGGTCATATAGGTTGGCTGTGTACTATATATATATATATATGATATGAAGCCCTCCAATCAATTAAAACTGGGGTTTTCTATAATAGTGGATTAACCTGGGGTTGTCTATAACAATACCTGTTGTGAAATTTATAGCGGCAATCATCAGCTGACACGATGTCCATAAGTAAGATGTATTTTGCTTTTTTGTCAAGGCCAGAGACACGGACCTTGTAGGCAGGAAACATACGTCTGCAAGAATAATAACAGACTTTGATAGAATACATGACAGATATGAAAATAAATATAGGGGTTACCAAAGCGGGGAAATAAAGACGACAAAAAAAAAAGAAGGGTGGAGGCGAAAGAGGAAATCATCAGTCATCAGCGCCAAAAGTAAATAATAAGAAAATAATAAATAAATAAATAAATAAAAAAGAAAAGCGCAGCGGGAAACAAAAGAAAGTCGGGAAGCCGGAGATGCCACACCCAGGGAAGGCATAACCATAATAAAAATATATATAAAAAAAACAGAGAAAGAAAGAAAGAAAGAGACACAAACAGATAAAGAGAGAGAGAGAGAGAGAGAGAAAGAGCAAATGGTCGTCTGGGCAAACATAAAAGTTAAAAAGAGAGAAGTGGTTTTTGTAGCTGAAATTGGGTAGACTCGGATACCTGTTATGGAACTTATATCTACAGTCGTCTGCCGCTACGATGTCTAGTAGAAGGATGTACTTGGCTTTGGGGTCTAGCCCTGACACTCGAAACTTCATCTGAGGAAACATTTGCCTGAAAAAGACACGGAATGGTAACCATAACAGACATACACACATGGGTAGGGAAAGTAAAGAACTACTGAGAGTGCATATAACCATGTGATTCCCAGCTTGGAGATAAGCTATTGGTATTTAATTTCTTCCATTGGGGAAGAAAATTAAAGTAATAAGGGAAATATCTATGTACTGTAAATCGAAAGAAAATAATGGGTCTTTCCATAAGCGCTAAATGTTGTCATTACCTTCGATTTTAACAATACAAATCTGCAAAGATATCATAGAAAGGCAAAAAAAATTCTATATCCAAATCGAAGGAAGTTTAAGCCCATGAATATCTAAACAGTGAGTAAATATCCTGCTTCCCTCCCCATCCCCCACCCCCCCCTCGGACCCTCAGAAGCCGCAGGGAAAACCACATAATTATAAACACTCCATCGACTCTTTCATGGCATAACATCTAAGTATGTGAGGCCCCGCATGTCTACGCTACCACCGAGTCTCCAGGTATATATATATATATATATATATATATATATATATATATATATATATATATATATATATATATATGGAAAGAGGGAGAGAGAGAAAGAGAGAGAGGAGGGGGAAAAGAAGAGAAAGAGGAAGGAGGAAGATGAAAAAAAAAATTCTTGGGGTGGGGGAGAAGAGGTGGTTTTATAGGGATCACTCCCTCCCCTTCATCCCCTTCCATACCTCCTCCTCCTTCTTTTCTTCCCTCCCTCTTTCTAACCCTCCACCACCCCCTCCCCCGTCTTCGGAGTCCTAGATCCTCCTGGAAGCGTGCTCCTCGCCTCCTCCGCTCCTTCGCAAGGAGGTTTGAAAAATTAAGGATTGCGCTAATGATTAAGGATCTCATCGCTGCAGAATTCCTCGATCACTCGTCCTGCCTCTTCACAACTACGTGGCTCTCGGCGCCAACTCCAGCTCGAGGGCCAGAATACACAGCAGGCTTGGTAGTTGTAGCAGCTTCTGTTTATCCATCATTATCAATAGCATCCTGCAGTCTTGGTGGGTATACCGTTAATAATTAGGTAGGATATATATCACGCTTGGGTAAAGAATACCTGGGAATTCTCGGGAGCCGTGGGTTTTCTATTTTTCTTATTTTTTTTCCAGGAAGGATTTGAAAAGAAAAGAAAAAAAAAAGACAATATCGAAATTCAAGATGAAGCTCACAGGTACTGTTGGAGAACCTGAGGGAACAGGAGTAAGAGATCCAATGTTAAATATTCGTTCACCTGTTTGGTACTCTCTTGTGAAACAGTTCGAACATTTCTTTTTTAAAGCGGATTGGTCGGTGTATGGTTGCCTTTGTGTTCCTTGTGAATAACTACACTTAATATCAACTTTCTGTAAATATTTGAAGTATTGTTATCTTTTTTTCTACTATTTACAGCCTCATCCACATCTTCTCCCCTATTTTTTCGAGTCATCCAAGTAAACTCTTCCCTTCATCCATCAGCCGTGTCCTTCTCTGTATCTTCAACCCCTCCCCCCACCCCAACCCCCACACCCCATAATGAGGGCACCGAGGGCCGTCCTTTCCAAGAGGTTTCAAAGCGTCTATCACGTTCTATAATCTATCACGTTAGGGTATTCATCTCGTCTCTCTCTCTCTCTACATCTTGCCATTACGATCCACATCTCCTCCGCCAGTTATCCGTAACCTGCCGTAATCGGTATCTTGCTCTTCTCTCTCTTTCTTTCTTTCATTCTCTCTCTCTCCCTCTCTCTCTCTCTCTCCCTCACCTCTCATCTCTCCCTTCCAACCCTTTCCTCTTTCTTAGCCAACCTTCCTCCCCTCTACTCTCCTGCACCTCCAAATCGTCTGCCGTTGGTCACCCCTCTTCCTCCCCCGAGATATCAATGTTTATTATTCCCTCCCCTACACGTCCATCCCTCTATCGGCTCAGGTGGCAATTCGCGCGGATTGAGATCGTGGAGAGCGTATATGGGGCACATCTGTACTCTTGTTCTCTTCTCGGTACTCCTCGTCCCTCTTTTTCCTCTCCTCTCCCTCTTGTCCTCGTCCGTCTACGTCTCTCGTGATCTCTCCCGCTTTTTACTTGCAGTCGTATATATCATCATTCTGAATTCGCTCTCATCGTTCTTGCTTCTCTCTCTCTCTCTCTCTCTCTCTCTCTCTCTCTCTCTCTCTCTCTCTCTCTCTCTCTCTCTCTCTCTCTCTCTCTCTCTCTCTCTCTCTCTCTCTCTCTCCCTCTCTCTCTTTTGCACCAGAGCGAATACGAACACAACATAACACTGTCTTCCTCCTGCAACTCCAACGTCTCTCGCCAACAACAACAACAGCAACAACAAAAAAAAACCCAAGGAGTCCCAGAACACCACCTTGAAGCCACTTCCAATCGGCCCCATTAACCAGGCGCCTTCCATTCATACCCCCTCCTCATAATTATGGGGTTCCCGCACACGCACACGCACACCACACACACACACACACACACACACACACAC
>NC_051397.1:4492915-4495415 GCF_015228065.2 Penaeus monodon
GGAGGGGTTGGAGGGGGTGAAAAGGAGGGGAAGTTGGGCAGGAGAGGAGGGGGAGGGGGAGAAAGGATGGGGAGGAAACGGTAAAAAGTGTGAGGGGGGAGGGTTAAAAAGTAAGAGGTTGAGGGGGGGGAGTGATGGGAGGGGGGTGGGGATGGTAAAACGTTGTTGGGGGGGGAATAAGTGGGGGTAGAATAATATGAAGGAAGAATGGGGTGAGGAGTAGAGACAGGGGGGGGGGGGGGATGATATCGTGATATCGTGTACTTTAACAAAAAAAAAAATAAAAAAATAAAAAATAAAAAAAAAATAAAACCAAAATAAATAAATAAATAATGATGAAAAAGACGAACATAATAATTGCAAACGTGTTGCATTGTGCATAATCATCGCAAAAACGTCCTTACTTGGAATGATAATGTCTTTAAATGAACTCATAAATAAACAGTTGCATCTATCTGCAACAAATGGAATGCAGATTACTCTTAAAATAAACATTTATATGCGTAATATAAAATAGCATGTATGTGTGCGTATAACTGTGTGTGTGTATCTATTCAATTACCTATCTATCTCATTATCGATCTATCTTTCTATCTCTATATATGTACACATAGACATACAGACAGACACAGAGATTGATACAAGAAAAAAGTTACTTACGTACACACTTTCTCCGTCTCTCTTTTCCAATAATCATCCCATAATAGAAATAATCACCAATGATAGAAAAAGCAAATATATATATATTTTTTTATTTACTTTCCTACATTATGCAACGCACGGTGACAGCTGATTCATCCTTTAATTAATAGTAATAAACGCCAGAAAAAAAAAAGAAAAAACAAAAAACAAAAGCAGATCGCTATGGTTTCCGCAGCTGACATTCGTTCATGTTCGGCACACACGATCGAAACGTTTTCCGTATTTTAATCCCACAATTAAAAAAAAAGACAATATATATATAACAACATACGAAAAATATCTACCACCGATGTCAAACACAGAGCGTAAAAAAAAATATAATATATAATAAAATATTCTCTTTTTTTCCCCCCCCCGTTCAAAACCAGTAGAACTGACGCCCGCTTGTGCCAGAGATGCTCATTACCAAAGACAATAAGGACCAAAATAAATATAATAATTAGCCGATATCTCTAACTAGGAGGGCGGTGGGCGGGGCCAAGCTACCCCAACAGCTGCGCCCATGTCCGCTCGCCTCGTTCGAATCGCCGAACCCCGACTTCGACTCGCGCATCCTGACGTACTTACGCCGCTTCAATCATTCATTTCCTTCCTTATCCGTGCCGCGCTCTTTTTTTCGCGCTGGAGTGGACGGATGATAAATAAAACAACCGAAATGAAAGGGTAATGGAATGCATTCGATAAGTTCCGGTCGATAACGGTAGCCTGAGCCAAGTGTTTCAAACGCGTGATCGACAGGGCAAAGCTAAATTACCATCCATTGTCTTTGCTCGGCGGCCGACAGCGGTGGAGGGCGGAGGAGGGGGAGGAAAAGAGAGACACTGGCGGAGGAGGGGAGGAAAAGAGAGACACAGGCGGAGGAGGGGAGGAAAAGAGAGACACAGGCGGAGGAGGGGAGGAAAAGAGAGACACAGGCGGAGGAGGGGAGGAAAAGAGAGACACAGGCGGAGGAGGGGAGGAAAAGAGAGACACAGGCGGAGGAGGGGAGGAAAAGAGAGACAGAGGCGGGGGACGGAGAGGGAGAGGGAGAGAGAGGGGGGGTAGGGAGAGACGGAGAGGGTGGAGGAGGAAGGAAGAGGGGAGGAAGGGAGAGGGAGAGGGAGAGAGGGGGGATATATATAGAGAGAGAAAGTTTGAAAATGGAGAGCGAGAGAAAGAGAGAGGGAGAGAGAGGGAGGGAGAGAGAGAGAAGAGAGAGAGAGAGAGAGAGAGAGAGAGAGAGAGAGAGAGAGGCAGACAGACAGAAAGGTTGAAAAAGGAGAGAGAGAGAAAAGACGGGGGCGGAGGAAGAAGAGAGAGATACAGGAAAGGTGAAAGAACGGTGTAAAGGGAGGGAAGAATAAAAGGTGAGGAGAGGGAGGGACGAGTTGGGGGGGGGGGTGAGAAGCAACGAAGTGAAGGGAGGAAAAAGTGTGTTGAGAAGGGGAAGGAGATTGCATAAAAGATAAAAGAAACAACAAAGCAAAATGATAAATTCCTTGTATTTCTTTTCCTCCTTCTCCCATCCCCCCCCTCTCCTTCCCACTCTTCCCCCCCCCATCTTCCTTTTCAATAAAACAAACTCAAAAAAAAAAAAAAAAAAAAAAGTGTCATCAGAAAACAAGATTCACTTTAGAGAACAAAAGTGAAAACAACCGGACAGAAAGGAATTGGGTTTCTAACAACACAGCAACAGGATATGCGAGGGAGAGAAAACACCACCGATGTAAGATTATAATATTAATATTAATGATAATATAAACAATAATAAACATAACAATAATAATAATAACAATATTAAAATAATAATAATAATAAT